>NW_026261588.1:0-167060 GCF_900747795.2 Erpetoichthys calabaricus | reverse complement strand
GGACAGCAAATACAATACAATACAATACAGTTTATTTTTGTATTGCCCAAAATCACACAGGAAGTGCCGCAATGGGCTTTAACAGGCCCTGCCTCTTGACAGCCCCCCAGCCTTGACTCTCTAAGAAGACAAGGAAAAACTCCCAAAAAAACCTAGTAGGGGAAAATGGAAGAAACCTTGGGAAAGGCAGTTCAAAGAGAGACCCCTTTCCAGGTAGATTGGGCGTGCAGTGGGTGTCAAAAGAAGGGGGTCAATACAATACAATACAGTACAGTACACAGAACAATTTCTCAATATAGTAAGAAATAAAAAAAAAAATATATAAATTTTAGAAGTACAGAGTAGAATTTAACAGTAAATGATATATCCCATAATAAGATTTGTATTTGTATAGAGTCCTGGAGACCTCATCCTTCAAGCTGCCTCCCCCATTTGGCTATTCCACAGCTGAAACAGTGCTGTGCCAGCCAATCCGATGAAAGGACCCCTCTCTCCACGATTCCTGCGATCCTCCATCTGGGATGACTTTTCCTTAGGCAGGCAAAACAACTTGGCAGGTGGGCCATGGCACCAAGTGCCACATTTGAGTACCGAGAAGAAAAACAGAATAAGTGAGGGTTAGTATATAATTATAACTGTCATGTTACTTATGTTTAAGTGCTAATGACTAACAATAGAGATGCAGTCTGTACAGTTAATCAGCAGCTCTAGTCAGGGTGTGCTAAACTGAAGTAGTGAGTCTTCAGCCAGGATTTAAAAGCTGAGACTGAAGGGGGCATCTCTTATAGTAGCAGGCAGACCATTCCACAGTTTAGGGGCCCTGTAACTAAAAGCTCGACCTCCCACTGTTATTTTATTAATCCTTGGAATCATAAGCAGACCGGCATCTTGAGATCTTAATGTGCGCTCTGGTTTGTAAGTCATGATAAGTTCAGACAAGTAAGCCGGACCTCGACCATTTAATGCTTTATATGTTAAAAGAAGGATTTTGAAATCTGCCCTAAAACTTAACCGGGAGCCAGTGTAAGGATTTAAGAACTGGAGTTATGTGTTTGTATTTTCTTGTTCTTGTAATAATTCTCGCAGCCGCATTTTGGATTAACTGGAGGCTGTATAAAGAACAGTTTGAACATCCAGTGAACACCGCATTGCAGTAGTCAATCCTACTAGAGATAAATGCATGAATTACAATACAATACAGTACACAGAACAGTAATATTAGGTTGGAACCTCCAGGGGTTCTACGTGGAGTAGAAAGAAGAACAACTGCAGCAAATCCAAGGGTCAAGGTAACACAAACACAGTATTACTGTTAATGGCTGGGAATAAGGGACAATACCTTCAACTAGTTTTTGGGTGAAGGGAGGCTGAGCCAACAATAACGTGTTGATTCTTATGTGAGGACAGAAGGAATTGTTGCCAAGCCCAAGCATGATTGAGGATCAAAATGTACAATGGGTTGATGGGTCACCTAAACACAACTGCACAAGTGCACACATTAGCTCCAAGGAGGGTTTATATATTTCCTTCAGCATTCCAAGGAGGTCCAAGGTATATGATGAAAAACTATCAGGACGCAATATCATTAGTGTATAGATATGTCTCATTGTACCTACAAAAACTCTAGAGCCAGGCCAGAGGCCAGAGACTAGGCCCAATATCATTGTAGCAGTGTTTCATCTAAAGCTAAGAGTTTATGGATGATATCATACAGAAGCAGATGCTATGAGTGGTTGTGACAAGAGTCCATGTTACTGAGTTTCAGAAGAGAGGTCTGCTTCACGCACACAGATATCTGTTTCTCTGGAGTAAAGATAAGCCACAAGATATGGATGTCATCAACAGGCAGGTAAGCACAGAACTGCCAGACCCTACACGAGACCCCCACCTACATGAGATCACGGTTAAAAATATGATTGACAGTCCATGTGGTCATTTGAATCTGTCAGCTCCATGTATAGTAGAAGGTCAGTGCTCAAAAAATTTCCCAAAGACAGAGACATCATGCAATGAGGATGGATATCTGAAAAATAGGCAGTGATGAAGAGTTAAGATAAGTGGAAGGACAGTGAAGAATGAGTGGTTAGTAAATTACATTCTGTATCTGAGTCATGTGAAGGACCTTTTCAAATACGTATATAAGGGACATGATTGTGTGAACATTATCATTACAGTGGGTACTACTCTTGGACATTTAGGCAATTCGTGAACTCTCGGTATACCAGCGCCCCCGAGGCAGTGTGGTGGCTGCTCTGATTGGTGTCTGCGAGCATTCACATATACTTATGCAGTTGAATTTAGAGAGGAAACTGATGTATGGACATTGGATAGGGGTAGGGGTAGATACCACCCTGACAGCTTGGTTTAAGCTGAATAAGGACATACTTGGAGTGAGGGATTATTTTAATTGGGAATTGCCAGAGCATTGCCAGTGTGAAGATACAACATGGAGAATGATCGTGAAAAGACAGATAAAGAACATACTGATGTTGTCTAAGACTGCTTTTACTACTACATTAAAGGGGCTTGTGGACCTTAGAACAATCAAAGGGGTGGTCTATGGATCATTCACGTAGGCTGCAAGAGCGAGGGGTCTTGTCAACGATGATTGGTTACTGAACAGGTCCTTGGAAGACTCTGTACTCTTTGGGATGTGCTGCAGCTGCTTAAATTCTTTGCCTTTATTTGTGTCTTTGAGGCACCAATTAATTCACAAGAATTGTTTGTAAAATACAGGAGAAGGTTGTGAGAGATGGTTGCTGGTCACTATCAAGGACATGCAGATGTCTGTACTTTGCGTGTAAACAGAGTGCTGCTTGACACACCGAGAACTCTAATGCACCATGGAAAACAATGCAGGGATTGCAATCTCCCTGTAACACTGCTGGTCACGGGATATAGAAATCTATTTTGATGCAGTTCATGAACTCGACTGAGCGATGGTATTGGTTATGACTATGAATATTATTTATTGGGATGTATATCACATTTCCTTTTCTCTCTCTTTTTTTAACATTTTATTAATTGTATTAAAATCAAATAACATTACATACAAGCAAGTCAAGTTTAACAAAACTAGATTCGAAAAAAATTGATCCCCACCCATGAGGAAGAAAGCTTGGTCAGCAGAGTAATACTTTAATAATAGTAAAAATATGTAGATAAATAAATGAATAAAAATAAATAGGATAATAAAAAAGAGGAGAGAAAACCTGCTTCTTCAATTTAAATTCTTATTCTAAAATGTTATTTATTAGATCCTGCTACATTTTGAAAAAAGTTTTGCACAGATCCTCTAAGTGAAAATTTCATTTTTTTTAGTTGCAAATAGCATATAACATGAGTTACCCACTGACTTAGAATAGGAGAGTTAGGATTCTTCCAATTGAGCGAGATAAGTCTGTGTGGCAGTAGTGTAGTAAAGGCCATCACAGTTTGTTTGTCCTTCTCCACTTGAAGCCCCTCTGTGAGCCCACCAAACACATCTGTTAGTGGATTAGGAGGGATTGTGACTCCCAGGCTGTCTGATAGGCAGTTAAAGATTTTGGTCCAGAATGATGTTAACTTGGTGTGGCCCAGTGAGGCTGGAGCCCGATTGCAATGTTTGCAGGCTGGATCTTGTCCTGGAAACATTTTGGACAGTTTTAACCGAGACAGATGTGCTCGATATAGAATTTTGAGCTGAATAATTCTATGCTTTGCACATACGGAGCTCGAGTGAATTCTGTGCATTGCAACCTTCCATTCCTTTTCTGAAGTGTTGAGTAACAGATCCTTTCCCCACTATACTCTTGGATCTTTGAGAGGAAGGGACTTTTAAAAAGTTTTATATATTACAGAAATGCTGTGTGAGTCCTTAATATTTTTTCCAGCATAGAGGGAGGTGGGAGGTGAGGAAAATTGGACAGGTTCTGTTTAACAAAGTTTTGAATTTGAAGGTAGTGAAAGAAATGTGTTGCTGGTAAGTTAAATTTGGAGTGTAATTGTTCGTAGGACTCAAAGACGTTGTCTATGTACAGATCTCTAAATGATTTAATCCCAAATGTTTGCCAAACATTAAAAACTGCATACGTTTGAGAGGATGGAAAAAGGTGGTTCTCATGCAGAGGTGAATTTCCCATTGGGATTAATAAAGTATCTATCTATCTATCTATCTATCTATCTATCTATCTATCTATCTATCTATCTATCTATCTATCTATCTATCTATCTATCTATCTATCTATCTATCTATCTATCTATCTATCTATCACAGATAAAAGCCTCTTTATCTTAAAATACTTCCTACATTGGCTCCATATTCTGAGTACGTGAAGCACAATTGGGTTGTTAGTATATTGGCGACGACTTGTTTCCTTTTCTGTCTGATGTCAAGCTCTTGGGTTTCTTCAGCTGTCATTGTACTTCCTCACTTTTCAGCTCTGTAGTTTATCTCAGCCTTTTATTCTTATTATTTATGCTTAGATAAATACTACATAAGTACATATTTATTTGTTTTGATAGACACAACACACATTGTTCAGGCTTTCTTTCTCCTTCATTTGTCAAATGGCTGCAGGGTTGTTGTAGAGCACAATGGCTCCCGCTGCTTCATACACAGAAAGTGTTTAGTTATTTTGTAAGCCAGTTATAAATCTAATGACACAATACAGAAGTGTGCGCTCATTCATGTGTATTGATATTCATATCTTTGTAATGAATGCTTTAGTAAGAATTTCAACACAAGTGTCTTTTTTCAGTGATCATTAACAAAGACCTGATGCTTGATATCCGTGTGTTTAGATAAACCTATTTCTTTAGTTGGTGTAAGAAGTACAATCACCGCTGTGCCTTCTTAGTGATGTGGGTGGTGTGACAGTTGTAGTCAGAACTTTCAAGGATTCCACCATATTGACTGCTGAATCATTCACTTCTATTGTCAGAGGTTGTGACTGCTGTTTATGAAAGTCAATGGCCGTTTCCACTGTCTCAGTGGTATTGAGCACCAGGTTGTTGAAGCTCACCAAGACACAAGACGAGACCCCTCTTTTCTGTAATGTGCTTCATTGCCATTAGTTATTAGACCAATAATGGTGATGTCATCTGCAAAATAAATTATATTTACTGAAGGATTAATAGGCCTGCCGCCATTGGTGTACAAGGAATAAAGTAGGGGAGAAAACTCCACAGCCTTGATGGGCACCTGTGCTAAAATGGAGGCAGTCTGAGAGGTGGGAACCCACACAAACATACTGTTTGTGGTTTATCAGAAAACTGTAAATCCATTTAGAGATGGTAGGATTCAGTTAAGTGTGTAGAAGTTTAGTTAACAACAGCGCAGGCCCAATGGTGTTAAAAGCTGAGCTGACGTCTACAAACAGGATTCTGACAGAAGTTCCTTTAAAGTCCTGGTGCTCCACACAAAGTGAAGGCCCATGTTGATGGCGTCATCCACAGATCTGTGTGCTCGATATGCAAACTGAAGAGGGTCGAGGTCAGTAGCAGTGACAGACTTCAGATGGGTTAGAAGAAGCCGTTCAAATACTTTCATTAAAACTGATGTAAGAGCAATAGGCCTGTAATCAGTGAGGCAGCTTATTTCATCACTTTTAGGAACAGGAACAGAAGATTTAAAGCAATCAGGTCCAATGAACTGAGCGAGAGACGAGTTATAGATGTTTGTGAAGAGAGGAGCGAGCGGCCTGCACAGGTTTGATTGTGTCAGGTGGTTCAGAGTCAGGGTCAGCTGACTTCTTACACTTCTGTGTTGCAAACAACTTCCTGACGTCGTCGTATTCCTTCATAGATAAGGAGGGGCTTTGTGAAGAAGTGGCTGGTGATAAAACCACCTCAGAGCTGAAGAAGCCGAGGGGATGAAAGGACTCAGCAGCTTGTTGGTCAAATCTGCCATAGAACTTGTGAAGTTTGTCAGGGAGTGATGAGTCTGAGTGAGCATTGGGAGGTGACTTTTAGGAATTAGTAACTGACTGAAGGCTTCTCCATACAGAGGAGCGACTGTCTGCTCCACACTGAAGCTCCGGTTTATTTCTGTGTTTCCAATCAGCGTATCTGACTGCGTTGTTTAGCCGATTCCTGGCCAGTTTGTAGGCGTCCTTATCACCAGTTTTAGGGGCTTTTCCTTTTGCCTGACAGAGATTCTTTAGATCTTTGGTGAACCGTGGCTTTCCATTGTTATAAATCACAATATATTTGCTGGGAATGCAAACCTCTTCACGGAAGCTGTTATAAGAAGTCACATTGTCAGTCAGCTCATGAATGTTTTCACAAGCATTTTTAAAACGTTCCAATGTGTACATTTGTTGTGGTGTGAAATTTTGTATATAAATTAATAAATATTTTGAATGTCTTTATTTGTAACTTAGACAAAGCAATGTAATACTAATGTCTATCATTGATAGAACAGCAATGGTCTGATGGCTAAGAACCCCCCCTCCGCCCTTTTAGGACTGAGTCTTTGTAATTTTACGACAGGGTTGGGGAAAGTGCCTGAAACCAGTCTGGCAAGTGATTCTCTGCGGGACCCTCTCAATCAACCCCCACAGGAAAACCAATCTACCCAGCTGGCAAGCATCAGCTGAGCAAATGGTTTGGTGGCAGGTGTGAAAGGTATTGTGTGCCCCATTGGTCTGAAGTATGGCCGTTTGGGATTGGCCTGAATCAGAGGCCATTCTGTAGCACGACGCCCTATTGGTGTAAGGGTTTGGACAAAGAATGCATAAATTCAGTTGCTTTAGCCCTCCCTCCCTCTCTCTCCCTCTCTCTCTTATACAATCTGATGAAAGAGCATCTCAAACACCATTACCATGAGGAGCACAACACGGCAGCCATATTGAGACAGGCATGTGAACTATTCTGAAGAAAGCTGACCCAGAATGATGCCTTAAACAGAGAAATTTAAAGTAAGTAACTAACAAGTCTGTGTGCCACCTGAAACTACACATCAGCATTTTTCAGGTTGTATGGTTACCAGTGTCCACTTGTACTTTGCTTATAATAATTTATGAATATTATCAATAATACTTTATTTAAAGTGTAACTTAACTCCTGCTTGTCTTTTACTACACTTAATTGCCAAATGTTATAAATATAGAAGGGAGGTGGGGAGAAGTTATATGGTACAATACCTCATAAACATCGATAAGTTTGTGAGATCTTAGGCATTCTGACAAAGGCTACACATTAATAATACAAAAGGGGAGAGTACAGTAAAATATTACTCTACCAAGACAAAACAACAGTCCAGACAGTCTTGTTATGTTCTTGATGGTTTAGCTAATTTTAGCCTTTATTCATCAGTGGGTAGTAACTGTAGAATGACATAGTCACATTTACCCAGAGGCACACAAGGTAAAGCCCGGTATGCATCCTTTATAGCGCAGTAGGAGTCATCCAAAGTCTTCCTGTCCCTTTTGTCGCATTTACCAAGCTGTTGGTGAGGTTTGCATTATTAAAGTCACCCATCTTTACAATCAGGGAGTTTCCATGACTGTTCTCGAAACTGGTGAAGTAATCTGGCAACTGCTGCTCCGCTTCATTAATGTTCACGTCAGGTGGGATGTAAACTCCAACGAGAATAATTGAAGAAAATTCACAAGGTGAACAGAATGACTTACAGTTGTCGGGGCGTAAAATATGCCAGAGGTTCTCACCTTGAAAGAAGGCTGTAGGAGTCGAAGATTAGGCAAACAGAGTAATTAGTTTTATTGCAATAAACAATATCACAGACTTAACCCAATTAAGCCAAACTGAGCTGAGCCCCAAATAAGCCAAAAATCACAGTTTATATAATCATTTCCTATCATCTTCACCTTGCTTGTAACAATTCATTCGCTCTTTATCCTGACACCCTACTCCAGCTGGTTCTCATGGGCCCTTTCTTGGCTACCAATATTGTTCTCAGCTTATCACTTGTCTTTATTCTTGGCTTCCCTTATTTCCTAACTGGCCTTCAAACAACAGGTGTTCCCCCTTCTGTGACCTCAGGCAGTTTCTGTTCAAAATTCTTCCATTCTCTCCAAAATGTCCTACATTGGTTTCAGTCTTATTTAACACACAGGAAATGTTTTGTTAGTTATGGCAAATTAGCTCAAGGATCCGTGATATTTTATATGTAATTTGGCCCACTATTGGCCCACTATTATTTTCAATATAAATGCACCCGTTAGGGGCGGCACTGTCGTGCAGTGTGAGCGCCGCTGCCTTGCAGTAATGGTTTGTGTGGGTTTCCTCTGCGTGCTCCAGAGTCCTCCCACAGTCCAAAGACATGCAGATCAGGTGAACTGGCCATCCTGCAATTAGCTGGCACCCAGTCCAGAGTTTGTTCCCTGCCTTGGTCTATCAGACCATTTTCTTTTACTATTTAATATAGAAATAATGATAGAAAACATTCACGAGAAGCATATTGTTAAAAAACGCTTCTTTGATTCATTAGCAGCTTCAAAATTTACAAACATTCTAAGCAATCAGTCCGTTTATAGTGCTAACTACAATACCGAGGATAATGTAAATAGTAAGGTGGAAAAATTAAATACTAAGGTGAGAGCTGCTGTTGACATAGTTGCACCTGAAAAGACAGTTAAAAAATCTTCTAGCATTGTTATACCATGGAAGACCCAAAGAGTGTCTGATTTAAAGAGAACATGCCGTAGAGCTGAGCGTAAATGGAGGAAAACTAAACTAACTATCCACTATGAGATATTGAAGGTTAAAATAACAGAATACAATAACACAGTCCGTCTTGAGAGGCGCTGCTATTTCTCTAAGATTATAAATAACAATGCTAGTAATCCCAGAGTCTTATTCTCTACGATTGATCGTCTGCTAAACCAGGTAACTCAAAGGAATGCCGCCAAAATACTTCCAGTAAAACCTGTGAGGCTATTGCTCTATTTTTCAATCAAAAAATTAATGATATTAGAAATAACATAGTATATCTCCCCACTCGTTAAAGTAGTTAATGACTTGCGGGTAAATGCAGACAGAGGCCGTTTAAATGTTCTCATCCTCCTAGATCTGAGTGCCACATTTGACACCATTGATCACAATATTCTTAGAAATCGCCTTAGTCAATGGGTGGGCCTCTCTGGCAGTGTCTTAAATTGGTTTGAATCCTACCAGGCAGGGAGAAAATTCTTTGTTAGTTGTGGTAATTACAGCTCAACGACACATGATATCCTATATGGTGCTCTTTTTGTTATGTCACCACCACCGCCTGATCAAAGTCCTGTGCAGCTGCTTGTGATGATGGAATGAAAGTCGAGACTCCAACTGTCGACGAGACCCACTGCATTGAACTGACTAATATGAAGATTAAATGTAAGAAGATGGACTTCAGCACTTTTATGTTAGGTAGAATGCCCAACAGGGGCCTGGTGGTCTCTTGGCCAGGAACCCCCCTCAGATTTTTTTTTTTTTCTCTAGCATCTCGCTGTAAGCATAAGTTTAATATGTTAATATGTATATCTTATCAATCTGCTTTTTTCTGCTCACATGCACAGCTGACACAGAGCCAGATTAAGCACACAGACTCACACAGAAGTGCCAGGCATGCAGGTGGATTAGGACAAATGGACAGCATGCAGTCAGACTGTGAGATACTGTAACTGTGTGCTATTTCTACCTGTTAAGTCAGCATGGAATTGTATCCTCGTTTATGCACTGTTGCCTTGTTTGGAATTGCATGTTCGCCTAAGGGGGTTCTGCATGTGGAGAAAGAGTATAAAGCCTCGGAACATTGCAAAGCACACTATTGAAGCCAACAGTCTGATCAAAGATAACGCTACCTGTTCCTGAAAATGCCTTCCATTGCACCAAAGACACCGACAGACTCCATGCCTCGGGCCCCCACTCCTGGACCGGGTTTTGTCACTGGCTTCATTCATCTGATATGCAGTGTAATTAAACAAAGCTAAGCTATTTCTCCTATGTGATATCACTGGGGAGGGGTATTTCATTTTGTTATATCTGGATGGATTCGGGTTAAGTAACACGCCACAATTACGAAAGAACTCATTCCCAGGTAGTCAGTGCCCCCTGCTGGATACAGTCAAAATGGAGGGTTTTGTTTTGCTCTCATGACCATCTGACCATAGGATCAGACTGATCTTAATGGATGTAAAAAAATCTTCAAATTCAAATTCTGTTACTTGTATATCTGTGTTATGTAAGTGCATACTGATTCTTTATAAATTCCATCCATCCATCCATTATCCAACCCGCTATATCTTAACTACAGGGTCACGGGTGTCTGCTGGAGCCAATCCCAGCCAACACAGGGCGCAAGGCGGGAAACAAACCCCAGGCAGGGAGCCAGCCCACCGCAGTCTTTAAAAATTACTTTTAATATATCATTTATTCATTTTATTTATTTATTATTATCTATAACTATCTATTTCTGACTTGCTGTTTTGTTTTACTCCTGTAACTCTTTTATATTGTGTAGAGCACTTTGTATGAAAATGTGCTTCAGAAATAAAAATGTTGTTGTTGTTATACAGCAAACGTCTTCTAAATTGAAAATGTTAAAAAAAATTATAAAAAAGCTCTCTTTAAAGCTCACTCAGACTAGTATTGTAAAATAACAGATAGCAATAATAAAAATCCTCAGGTACTGTTTAGAACAGTTGCTAAATTAACAAATGGGAATTCAGATCTACAGTGCAAAATACCAACAGTCATTTGCAGTACAGACTTTATGAACTTCTTTAATGAGGAAATTAAAAATATAAGATCCCAGATCTCAGCATCACAGTACAAACCACATATTAGCTTAGCTGACCCTGTCTCACATTGCATTCAGCATTTTAGTAATTTTAATGCTGTAACTGAGCAGAAAGTCTTAACTTTAATTTCTAAAATGAAGCCCACTACTTGTTCCCTAGATCCAGTGCCAACAAAACTAGTAAAAAGTGCAATGGATGTTCTCGCAGCGCCTATCCTAAACATTATCAATAGTTCATTATTGCATGGCACAGTACCTGATGCACTAAAAGTGTCAGTCATTAAACCATTACTTAAAAAGTCAGACCTAGATCCACACATTCTTAATAACTATAGACCTCTTTCAAATTTACCCTTTCTCTCTAAAATAATAGAAAAAGTAGTCGCCAATCAGCTTCAGTCACACCTTACACATCAAAAATTATTTGAGAAATTCCAGTCTGCTTTCCGCACTGGTCATAGTACAGAAACGGCATTAACACGGGTTGTAAACGACATTCTGATATCCTTTGATGAAGGAAAATCCACTGTAATTATGTTGTTGGACTTAAGCGCAGCATTTGATGCAATTGACCATTATATTTTACTGCACATGCTGGAAAATGAGGTTGGCTTTACAGGCACCGTGCTCGCTTGGTTTACTTCTTATTTATCAAATCGATTCCAACACATACAGAAATGTGTTGACAGAACTCCATCATTATACACAGAAGTTCAATATGGTGTCCTGCAGGGCTCAGTACTGGGACCTTTACTGTTTTCATTTTATATGCTTCCACTGGGATCTCTCATTAGGAAACATCATGTTCATTGTCACTTGTATGAAGATGACACCGTTATACCTTTTTTTTTTTAGACCAAATAAAGTTCCTCCAATGTTGTTTTTAATTAGTCGTGTTAGTGAATTAAAGGAGTGGATGAATGTCTTTAAACACAGATAAAACAGAGATGTTAATTGTTGGAGGGAATGATGCTGATCACAACAATATTTTGTCATCATTTAACTAAGTTGGAATCACCATTAATTTTACTAAATCAGCCCACAATCTCTGAGTTATCTTTGACTCCAGCATGTCATTTTAAGCGCATATTACAAAATTGTCCAAATCATGTTTCTTCCATTTTAAAAATGTTGGTAATTAAGGCGTTTTCTAAATAAATAGGATTCTAAGAAATGAGTTCATGCATTTGTTTCTAGTAGGATTGACTACTGCAATGTGGTGTTCACTGGATGTTCAAACTGTTCTTTATACAGCCTCCAGTTAATCCAAAATGCTGCTGCAAGAATTACTACAAGAAAAAGAAAATACAAACACATAACTCCAGTTCTTAACACTAGAATTACCAGAGCCTACGAAAAAACTCGTAGATCCGGCCCACCTTAAATCGCTTCTTAAATCCGTTCACACCTCTCCGCCAGCATCCTTTGTCCTCTAAATGTGCTGATAAAAGACAAGCTGCCAGCAGCCGGCTATTCCATCCCCCCACCGACTTAGAACGTGAGCGAACTTTTCCCAGTTCATGCCTTGATTGATTATCTGGGAGTGAAGTGGAGTTTTACAGTGGAAATAATAGATCTTTATTGTTCCGTTTCTAAAGTAATCTGTGTAAACACATTGTTAAAACAGAAACTTTTTCATATTTTAGTAATAAATATTACAAAATGTAGTAGGCATAAACTATAGAATGTGTAAAGCCTGAGTTCCAAAGATCAAATAAACACTTTTACAAAAGCATCAAGGATGATACAACAGCTTCTGTGGCGTAGCGCGCTAAGATTTGCCTCTTAGAGCAGAGCTGCTTTACCTTGCCTCACAGACCTGAGTTTGATTCCCTGCTGGGGATGAAGTGTTGCTTTTTTTTTTTCTTTTTAACCTCAAACGGACATAAAATTTATAAATTGGTATGCACTTTCAGTTAATGAGATCGTTATATTTTCATGTGGGATGCTCCTTTTAAAATATTTTTTTAGCAATTGAGACTGCAATTAACAGGAACAACTGTCCTTATAACTGTTATTTTTAAGATCCATAACACACAGACAGACGAGCACTGCGTAATAGGGAGACAGACAGGCAGAGATATATAAATAAACAGGGAAGCCACATGTACTGAAAGAAAAAAAAGATCAACATGTACGTTGTTCCTGCTGCACTGAATAAACTCACGTGCTCTAGCATCAACATCCCCACCCCCCCCCCCCCCAGCTTGGGGGGAGGGGTGATGCTAGAGCACGTGAGTTTATTCAGTGCAGCAGGAACAACGCACGTTGATTTTTTTTTTCTTTCAGTACATGTGGCTTCCCTGTTTATTTATATATCTCTGTCTGTCTGTGTGTTATGGATCTTAAAAATAACAGTTATAAGGACAGTTGTTCCTGTTAATTGCAGTCTCAATTGTTAAAAAAATATTTTAAAAGGAGCATCCCACATGCAAATATAACGATCTCATTAACTGACAGTGCACACCAATTTATAAATTTTATGTCTGTTTGAGTTTAAAAAAAAGAAAAAAAGCAACATTTCATCTCCAGCAGGGAATCAAACTCAGGTCTGTGAGGCAAAGCAAAGCTGCTGTGCTCTAAGAGGCAAATCTTAGCGCGCTACGCCACGGAAACTGTTCTAGCATCTTTGATGCATTTGTAAAAGTGTTTATTTGATCTTTGGAACTTGGGCTTTATACATTCTATAGTTTATGCCTACTACATTTTGTAATATTTATTACTAAAATATGAAAAAGTTTCTGTTTTAACAATGTGTTTACACAGATTACTTTAGAAACTGAACAATAACGATCTATTATTTCCACTGTAAAACTCCACTTCACTCCCAGATAATCAATCAAGGCATGAACTGGGAAAAGTTCGCTCACGTTCTGAGTCGGTGGGGGGATGGAATAGCCGGCTACTGGTAGCTTGTCTTTTATCAGCACATTTAGAGGACAAAGGATGCTGGCGGAGAGGTGTGAACGGATTTAAGAAGCGATTTAAGGTGGGCCGGATCTACAAGTTTTTTCGTAGGCTCTGGTAATTCTAGTGTTAAATCCTTACACTGGCTCCAGGTTAAGTTTAGGGCAGATTTCAAAATGCTCCTTTTAACATATAAAGCATTAAATAGCTGAGGTCCGGCTTAATTGTCTGAACTTATCTTGATTTACAAACCAGGGCGCACATTAATATCTCAAGATGCTGGTCTGCTTATGATTTCAAGGATTAATAAAATAACAATGGGAGGTCAAGCTTTTAGTCACAGGGCCCCTAAACTGCAGAATGGTCTGCCTGCCTCTATAAGAGATGCCCCTTCAGTCTCAGCTTTTAAATCCCACTATCCCACAAATCTCACTACTTCACTCGGCACACCCTGACTAGAGCTGCTGATAAACTGTACAGACTGCATCTCTGTTGTTAGTCATTAGCACTAAAACATAAGTAATAAGATACTAACCCTCACCTATTCTGTTTCTCTTCTCGGTACTCAAATGTGGGACTTGGTGTCATGGCCCTACTGCCAAGTTATTTTGCCTGACAAAGAAAAAGTGATTTCCAATGGAAGAGCACTGGAATCATCAGGTAGAGGGGTTCTTTCATCGGATTGGCTGGCCCAGCGCTGTCTCAACTGTGGAATGGCCAAATGGGGGTGCAGCTTGATGGACGAGGTCTCCAGGACTCTGAACAAATCCAAATCCTATTATGTGATATCATCTACTGTTACATTCTGCTCTGTTCTTGTAATATTACTATTGTACTATTATATTGTATTGAGGATTTGTTCTGTGTATTGTATTGTGATTGTATTGACCCCCTTCTTTTTGAAACCAACTGCACGCCCAACATACCTGGAAAGGGGTCTCCCTTTGAACTGCCTTTCCCAAGGTTTCTTCCATTTTTCATTACAAGGATTTTCTTTGGGAGTTTTTCCTTGTCTTCTTAGAGAGTCAAGGCTGGGGGGCTGTCAAGAGGCAGGGTCTGTTAAAGCCCATTGCAGCACTTCTTGTGTGATTTTGGGCTATACAAAAATAAACTGTATTGTATTAAATTGTATTGTATTGTATAATATTGTATTATATTTTATTGTATTGTATATTGTGTTGTACAGAGTGCCAGTGGATAGACCCTTTAAAAGTAGACCTCAGGACGTAATAACTTTTATTTTTGCTTGGAAGTTGCACCATCATGCGCTTGTTTAATTTATTTACATGTCACAGTTGGCACCCTAAGATTTTTAACGACTTTGTTGTCTATCTTTCACCTGATCTTTATATATATGTGTGTGTGTGTGGGCCTCTCATGAGCACAGGGTGGTCCAGCACACTCCATGCAGGGTCAGCTCACAGGTGTCAGAGGGGCTCTGAGTAACACAGGACAGGATGGAGTGTCAGACCACCACTGGGCACAACCTCAGCTCATCTGAACCTGCTGATTTAATGTGCTGCTCACTGTGATGAGGAAAGAAAGTCAAAGTGACTGAGAACAAAAAAACAAAAACAGCAGACAGAGGGAGAAGAAGGAAACTGCAGAGAGCCAGCAGCTGGACCACTGTGGAGCTGTGAGGAGAGACCACCGCAGCCCTGAGCGGCTCCTGACAAACAAATATAATGAAGACATCTGAGATCTGATGAACTCATTAGTGAGTAAGAACTGAAATGAACAAACAAACATCCTGAGAGAATTTGTGAAGCAAACACAGCAGAGAGACGCCTCATGTGAATTACGTCAGCAGAGAGAATATGGCAGTCGCAGGGCCTCAGTGTATAAACATCTCAGTGTGCAGGCAGGACGGCTCTTCTCATGATGGCATCAGTCAAGGGACAGACATGGAGTTGCTTTCCTGACAGTAATACATCTTGTGTTAGACTGATTTATGACACTGAATTATACAAACTGTTTTATATTTTTGCATTTCTGTTACTTTTCTCAACAGTCTTTGGAAATCTTCTTGTCATCATTTCTATTTCTCATTTTGTTCAGCTGCACACGCCGACTAATCTTCTGATCCTTTCACTCGCAGCGGCTGACTTCTTAACAGGTTTCTTCGTGATGCCCATCACTTTGATTGTCCTCATTGACGGTTGCTGGTACTTTGGAGTTATTTATTGTTATTTGTATAATGCACTTGCAAATTATTTTAGTTTAGTTGTTGTATATAATGTGGTTTTAACCTCTTAACCGCCCTCTGCCGGATATATCCGGCACCGTTGTTTTATTGCTAACGCCATACTGCCGGAATTATCCGGCACATTTGCCTGTGGTTATATGAATGCCTGGCAAGTAGTATAACTGACGGTTTGGCGTGGGTATTATTACTACGTTGTATTTCGACAAGTCTGTGGTTGTTTTGGCCGGTCATGTGACGTGATTCGCATGTAACAGCTGTGAATATGGCGAAACGTAAACTGACTTCAAGTGAGGCTTTGCAGGCGATTTTGGACAGTTCTGATCATGATTGTAGCAGTTCTGAAGAAGATTTTAGCGACAGTGATGAGCAGCAACGTGCGCTGCATGATACTGTGAATGAAGACGCATCGGATGACGGCGCTGAGTGGGTGTATCCCCAGCATCTCAGCTGGGCTGCTGCCCGTGGTGAACTACCTTTTCTGCATTCGTTTGAGGGAACGTGTGGCTTTATTGTTGATGTAAACAATTACACTGCTGAGCAGTTTTATGAGCTGTTTGTGTCACCTGATTTGATCAGACATTTTGTTCATCAGACAAATCTGTATGCAGCACAGTTTATTGAGAAAAATCCCAATTTACCTCCACATTCCCGTGTTCGTGCTTGGTTTGACACTGATGAAAACGAAATGAAAAAATTCATTGAGAGTTTGATGTTGATGGGAATTATCAGAAAACCAGATATTGAGATGTACTGGTCTACAGATCCTATGTATGCAACACCTATTTTTGCAGCTGTCATGACACGTAACCGATTCTGTTTGCTGCTGAAATTCTTTCATTTGAATGACAACAGAAACGAGCCAGATAAGAAAGATCCAAACCGCGACCGCTTGTTCAAGCTACGTCCTTTGATTGATCATTTATTTGAAGCATTTCAGTTGCCCTACATGCCAGGACCGTCAGTTGCAGTTGATGAAAGTTTATTGTTGTGGAAGGGCCGCTTACAGTTTCGACAGTATCTACCATTGAAAAGGGCACGGTTTGGTATCAAGATGTTTTGCTTAGCTGAGAATTCAGGTTACATTTATAGATTTCGTGTATACACTGGCAAAGAGGATCCTATGAGTAGTATTTCAGCAGTGTTGCCAGATGAATGTAAGGACTTTGGACTTTCAGAAAAACGCTGTCATGTCTGTTCAAAGAAGGGTCAGCATAGAGACGTCAAGACCTTCTGCTCAAAGTGTCCCAGCAATCCAGGACTTTGTGCAGTTCCCTGCTTTGGCCTGTGGCACAGCAAACTCAAATACTGGGAATGAAACTATAATTGACTGAACTACTTTTGACTTTTGAATTACTTTTGACTGTTCCGTTTTTGTAGTTGACAATAAATCCAGAAGCCTGAGAAAAGGTACATTTTGTGCTTTATTATGTGTTTGCCCATTTCTAGAACTTGCACAACATTTAGTGGTCAATACTGCTTGAATAAATGTAAAAAATGTAAAAAAAATGTAAAAAAGTAAAAACACAAAAATTGTTCAGATTTCGCCTGGCGTGGGGAATATTTAGGGAGTTGGCGGTTAAAGGGTTAATATCCATTGATCGCTACATTGCTGTCTGCCATCCTTTCTTTTACAGCTCAAAAATAACTTTGACTGTTGCAAATATCAGCATTGCTGTAGTGTGGCTGTTTGCTCTTTTAATTACACTCATATTTTTATGTTTTAGTCATATTGATATAGAGGAATGTGAACAAGCTTGTGCATTACTCTGTATTTTTGAATTGGTTATTTTTGTTTTACTCACAACTTTTTTTATTCCTTTTTCCCTAATGATTGGTTTTTATATCAGAATATTTGTAGTTGCAAGAAGCCATTCAAGAGCCATCAACTGTATGATAGAAAAGAGGCAAACTGTGGAGGTGAGTGACAGTAAAATATCAAAACCGTCTGAAAGAAAAGCCGCAAAAACATTAGGAATAGTCGTGGGGACTTTTATGATCTGCTGGCTGCCTTTTTATATCTTTGCTCTGAGTACCGATTATAATTATTATATCATACGTATTGTGCACAATGTCTTAGTGTCGGTAACTGAAGTGAGCTTTGGAGTTAATCCAATTCTTTATGCTTTTTTGTATTCCTGGTTCAGAAAAGCACTTAAAATCATCCTGACATTTAAAATATTTAGCCCAGCTTCTTCTGTGGTCAATTTACTGTAAATGAGAAAATCTAGAATAAATAATGTAAAAGTAATTTTCTGTGTTTAGATATATTGAAGTTTTTGTGCATTATGCCTTTCCTCATTTTTCAAATTAGCATTACAATTCCTGATGATATTTATTAACAATGGCATCTATTTCTATTTGCTTTATTACTGTGGATGTCTCATTTGGTCAAAGTTGTCAAGTAAAGTGTGAATATCAGTTATTTCACCATTATTACTTTCATAAAACTTCTCATTATTACAGTCTTAAATAAAGAGCACTTTAAATGTAGGATACTCCCGGCAATAGATTTCAATACTTCAGGGTTTCTTGGTGATGTTTTTTTCTTTTTCTATGGTAAAATAATTATTGTGTTTTACTTTTCTTTGGGACATAATTCATTATCTGTTTAAAAATTGTTAAGTAATGTCTGGAATTTTATCCAAAAATCTGGAAATGTAAAGATCTATTCAGCTTTGGTCAGCCTGGTGGGGATTTGTTTAAGAATCAAATGCTACAAAATAATTGTTCTTTTATTATTTTAGTTTTATATCAAATTAAACTTTTCATTTTAATTGTTAAGCTAATGTTTCCTATTCCTGCACTTTAATCCGCACTCCTCCTCACTAAGACAGCAGATGACAGACAAGTGCAGACGGAGCAGTCGGCCTTCACTCCTCACACTGCTGGCTCACTAAATGACACTGAGGTGACTGTGAGGAACTGAAATGGACGACTGAGAAGGTCAAATGAGGTTTGATGTCCACAATTAAATGTAGGATTTGCTGCTTTAGACTGACATTTGTTAATATTTGTGAATTCTCATTAGCCGCAGCTGCATACAGAACATGATTAATATTTCAGAGGACAGCATTGTGCTCAATTCTAGAAAAACAGAGACACTTAAACATTTAATAAAGGAATTACATTTCGATCTGAAGAACACTCTGCCTGTCATTGCCCTTTAAAATATTTTTTTCTAAATGTTAAAATATTTTTCCTTATTTTAAAAACCACCCTTGAATGATTTCAAATCCTCTTTATAATCCTGATTGCTATTCTGTCGAGTAGAGTTGCTGCACTGAAGTATTTGTGTACAAATTTAACACAAAATATACAGAGAGACATTTTTCTGTTGTGAATTTCTTTATCGCAGTTCAAGTTGTCTCTTTAGCGTTGGTTTCGTTTTTCTTTTCCTTATCAAGTCCCACTTTTCAGGAGCGTACAATGGCTACATGGAAGATTCACTGTTATTACATTGTCTTTATGTGCAAATAAAAAAAAAAGTTTATGAAACACTGAGTTTATTTCTTTATTTGTTCATGTGAGGTATGAGTACACCAGTAAACCTGATCCATAAATTGTGTTTGAAGGTATTATGGTCTGCACTGTATAAGACGATTCCTGACGGACTCTCAGCTTCTTTATTTCTGCTCTGCTCAGCTGATGCTTTACTTGTTCCACTTTAAGAGTTGCCCCCTCATTTCAGACCCCCTTGTGTGTTTATTCAGGAGGTATTATGATGTGGTGGTCCGCACTTCTGCCCTTTTGATTTAGTGTTCTTGTTCCAGTCTAGTTCCTGGCACTGAGGGTTCTCATTTAGCACAAATACGAATATCAGCAGAGTTTCTTTACAGCCCTTGTTGATTTGCATAAAGCATTTGACTCAGTTGACCGATTTGCCCTGTGGGACATCCAGAGACTTTGTGGGATCCCCTCGAGGTTGCCTGATATCATGACTAGCATGTGCACTGGTACTGTGAGTGCTCTGCAGAGTGGAGGCAGACCCACTGTGCTTTTCCCAGTTGATTCTGGGGTTTGTCGGGGGTGTGTTCTGCTCCTACTCTGTTCAATGCTTGTATGGACTGGGTGTTAGGGGGGTCGTGGGGTCCAGTGGCTGTGGGGCATCTGTTGGTGAAGAGAGAGTCACTGATCTTGACTTTGCTGACGATGCTGTGATCTTTGCAAGGTCAATGGAGGCTTTGATTGGGGCTCTTGAGGGACTGAATGTGGAGTCTGAGTGCCCTGATAAAAACCAACATCCAGGCCTTTAATGTCCTCTTGGGCGCAGCCATCAGCAGTGTGTCTGTTTGCGGAGAGAGTGTCGACCTTGTTGAGAGGTTTACTTAACTCGGCAGTCACATTCATGTCCCTGGTTACTCTTCCTATGAAGTCAGTAGACGGATTGGGAGAGCATGGGGGTCATGTGGTCTCCGGAAAGTTGTGTGTTGGGATCCCGATATCAGTGCAAAAGGACGAAGGTCTAAGTCTTTAGAGTCCTGGTGCTTCCTGTTTATGAGACAGAGACACTGTCCAGTGACCTGAGACGAAGACTGGACTCCTTCACTACTGTGTCTCCTTGGGAACCGCTCTTTTGACTTTGTGTTGCTCCCAAATGATGCATATGACCTGCATTGTGAGAAGGCATGAGTAACAGCACTACGGCCATATGGCGTGTTTCCCCGTGGGTGATCCGGCTTGCAGAGTCCTGAGGACTCAAGTGCCTGGACCAAGCCAAGGGGACGCCCACGTAACAGCTGACTGTGGCAGATAGAGAGTCAGTTCTGGAGGGTGGAACTGGAATGTGTGTTTGCCTTGGGGGTTTACCAACCAGGAACCTAAGGTGTTTCGTCATGTGGTGGGTGCAGCAACATGCTGTTCCAGTGTATGCTCCCCAACCTGACCTGACCTGACCTGTTCTAGTCCTTCGCCCGGTCACTGCTGGCATGGAATCTTCATGTTCTCTCTTTGCATGTGTGGCTTTTACTCTTCAGGACAGCAGAAGACTTTTATTATCTCAGAGGGAAAGTTGTCAGCAACATGAATGTGTGACACGTAGGACATTGTTAAATAGGGACAAGGAAATAATAAAAGAAACCACACATGACAGCAATTGTTGTAATCAGCACACACACCATAAGACTTCTACAAATCAGAATAACGATTCTTGAACAATAATAACGAAGAGCACACAATAATAATTCAGAACTATGCAGGACTCCTGCAGCTACTAGAATTCAGAAGGCTGACAGCTCTGGGATAAAAGAGGACTTCGACCAAAATTAAGGCTGTGTTTGAGAGTGAAGCAGAAATGCGGTTGACCAATTTCGGTCCCAATCCTTCCACAGTTTCAACACCTTTTGTGACCACTGCCACAGGGTGGAGTGCGGCTACCCTTCAGAAACCCCATCTTAAACAGTTTTTCAATGGGAAACGAACACACTTTTACACCTCCTCTTTGCGGGATCAGCTGCAGGCTTTCAGGCTTACCGTGCGACGTGCTGCTTGCACGGGGCATTGAACATTTAAAAGACAGACCCATGGCCATCCTGACGTCTCACTCTCCTGTCTCTCTTTCCCCAGACTCTCTCTTCAAGCGGGTACAGCAGCTCAGAAGCAGCAACCGGAGAAGAGGAAGACTTTGTGTTTTTTGATCAGGAATCAGGGGCCAAGGCACCAAGTTTGACAGCTGCCCCTTGGGTGGCTCGATCACTTCGGAAAGCGACTTGTGTTTGTATCTGCCTGGACTGCAATAAAGTTTATACTCATTGGAAAACCTCCTGTTCTCTGCTGTGCCACCTTGTGACCCAAGCTTGACAAGTTATATAATAAATGTGTTTGTGGGTTGATGATTGGGTTGTTTAACCAAACTGTCAACCAGCCTCTTCCTTTCCTTAATTTCGTAGGGCCCTTGCCATTGTGCCAAGAACCGTAACATGATCTCCGGGAGCAAACTCACAGAGCCTCTTACCATGATTATAGATTTGGGCCTGTGCTGATTATGCATATTAGCTTTTAGTAAAATTCTAATTTTACCTAATTTATTGCATAATTGTGCAATATATTTGAGGATATTTGTGGAAGGGAGTGCCTCACTTTTCCATACTTCCTGGTATGCAAACAGCATGAGAGGTAGTAACTGGTCCCAGTTAGGTCCCTCTTTGTCAGGTACAAACCCACCTTGAGAAGAATTTGCTTGAGCGTATGATTAAACTGCTTGGGGATGGTACACTGAGGTCTTAAGTTGTTTGACTTGGAGTAATCTGGCAACCTCGCCAAACGCCTCTGAGCTAAACAGTCTGCCTTGGTCTTTTAGGACCTAATTAGAGATATTCATCTGTTCAAAGACCCCTAATTTATCCTATGCCATGTTTATGGAATTGGCTTGTCTGAAGGGCATGGCCTCTGGATAATGTGTGGCATAATCCATGAAGACCTGAAAGTACTTATGTCCTGAGGCTGAGGGTTTGAGAGGACCTACTATGTCCGCCCCGATACACTCAGAAGGTATATCTATCAGAAGAATGGGATGAGAGGAGCACAGTCCTTCCTAGGAATTTGTCACAGTTGACTTTCCAGACACAAAACACAAACACAATGGATGTCCTTATTAATTTCAGGTCAGTAAAACCAAAGTTTTACCTTTTGAGTGTTTAGTCAGTGGTGAGATGGCCACCCAGAAGGTGAGTGCGTGCTAACTAACAAACCAGCCACCAGTAATGTTTTTGGTACCAGCAAAAACAACCTCATCTCACCCTCACATTCTGAAACATAATACAATAAATAATTTTCAAGTACAAAGTAGGGTCCGGGTGGCGTGGGGTGGGCAGTATACTGTCCATTAACTAGAACTACTGCATTTTTGGCAAACTTCACTGAGTTGTCATTCCACTGTTCTCTTTTAAAAGATGCCAATGTTTGCATAAAATGAAATTGAAGTTCCAAGATGGGATCAGGCATGATTTCCTTTGGTGTAATATGTTCGCTCATGACATCAATAGAGACATCTAAACAAGCCACAGTAACGTCACTCATGTCATACTGAGTGCTCATGTGATCCCAATCTGGAAGCAGTACTGTGCATGACATGGAGAAAACTTGAAAAGCAGACTTCTACAAATCAGAATAACGATTCTTGATCAATAATAACGAAGAGCACACAATAATAATTCAGAACTCCGCAGGACTACTAGAATTCAGAAGACTGACATCTCTGAGATAAAACAGGACTTCAGTCTGGGGGTCTTCACCCTTGAGACCCTAAATCAGCAGCTTGATAGCCACAAGTGATACTTTGGAGACAGAGGATGTCTGCTGTGTGACAGAATTAAATTGGCCTTCTTTATCACTTGTTTGTGATGGCAGTCAGTGAAAGAAGGCTGCTGCAGACCCTCACTTTCACTGCTCATTTTAATGTTGATAGTCACACATTTTTGATCTTTATTTTAAGAGTCACTAAACAACATTCATTCATCCATCTTCCAAACCTGCTCATTTAGAGCAGGGTCTAAGGGCATCTGCAGCCAATACCAGAAAGCATTGGGCATGAACAATTCCTGGTACAGGATGCACCTCAGTCACAGGGTGATCACACACACACTCACACAGAGACTGTCCTTCACAGTCCAAAATAACAACAGAGACAGTTCTGAGCAGAAATAACTGATAATGGCCTCACTAGTGGAGCAAGCTGTCCATCTTCATCCCTTCTCCACAGGCCCTCGTCTTTTAACATAAGAATCCCTGAAGCCTACGAAAAAACTTGTAATCCTGGCCCACCTTAAATTCCTTCGCACCTCTCCATCAGCGTCTTTTGTTTTGTAAATGCGTCGATCAGCATAAGCAGCAAGCAGACTGCTATCCCAAAACCTGACGGAGCTCAACTCAGGGAATACGTTCATCCAGCTCAAGTCTCTTTACCTGACAGTGAGGTACCTGGAGTTGTAGAGGGTAAATAATATATCTTTATTTGGAATCCATACATTTCATGTGTGCGCCATGTCTACAATGATCTGTGTAAGTGTAGGATGACAGGAACTGCTGAACACATAAGTAAAACAGAAACTTTTCCCATGTTATACTAACTAATGACATGAATTGTATAATGTGTGAAGACTTTAGTCCAAATATAAAATAAACACATGTGCTTTTTTTCAAAGATATAACCAAAGAAAAAAAATCATTTAGTTTACATGTTGCTGTCAATAAGTTACAAACCCAAACTGAAATATCAGTTGACAGAAAGTTGATACGTGTTCTTGGATGGTGCTTAGGTAAGAACTGCTGCCTTATAACCAAAAATTGCCGGTTCAAGTCCAGGAATCTCTGAGTAATGAGCTACTATTATTATTACTATAATTTTAAAAAACATACATTTGATTTGAGTCTGTAACACTCGCTGTAAATATTGGCTACTTGTAAAAGTTAGCACTTTTTTTTTGTTATTCAGTTTTATTCTGTCAGTGACGCTCACATGGTACAATGAACTTGCCTCTCCCTCTCTGTGTTGATGCCATTTATCTCCATTCTTTTCACAAGAGCAGCGATGACCACAGTTGGTACTGTGATTGATGCCTGCTCAGAAATATTTGTTGTACCGGCAATCAAAGATACGATGTCCCGTGACCGCTATCAGAAATGACAAAGGCAGAACCGTCACAACAGACAGCTTCTTCACAGCTCTTTTGCCGGCTAATAGACTGCAATGCAACTCTGCTTGGCACCATAGAGTAAAATGGGACTTTCACCAGCAGCTAAAGTCACTTCATTATGCTCACAATTCGGCACGCTGTTGTTTAGATCTGGCAGTGTCATGCTGATGGTGTATGCACCCAAAAAGAAGAAGCCATTGATTTCAGTCTGTAAGGGCTGAAGTATAGTTTTGCTAACTGAAAAAGATATCGCAGACACACAAACGCTGGTGAATCATGTCTTCTTGGTATCTTGTTGTCACTTGAATTTTTTGTTATTCAGTTTTATTCTTGAATAAAAGCACACTTGTTTCATTATACCTAAGTTAAAGTGTTTATTTTATATTCCAGTAACCACTTGAATGACATTAAATCTATTTCTGTCTCTCTTGCGCACACGAATCATCACTATTTGAAAACGGCATGTCATTTGAACATCTTGCCCAGGCTCCATGTTATACTACATGGTACTGAAAGACCCACCCAAAGTGTAATCCCCGGCTGATTCAACTGTTCTTCTGTCGTTACATAGGTATTTTCTTTGCAATAGTAGACACAGTTGTGGTGATTTACAGCACCTGAAAGTTTAAATTGAGCTTCATCAGACCATGTAATTTCATCAGTGATGCCATTGGCTTGTCTTACTTCATTCATAACCACTTCACAGAATTGTAAATGGCAATGCGGGTAATCCTCTAATAACTCATGAATCAATCTTAGCCAATATATTTTCAAAGATAAACGTCATATTGCACGACTCAAAGATCTACGGGAAGAGCCCAACTCAAAACAAGCTCTTTTTTTTTTTGTATTTCTGGTTCATTCTGTAAATGCCAGAACCACTAACAAGTCATTTTCCTGGTTTTGAACACTTCACCGGTTGGCCACTTTTTGGAGCATTATAGATGGACCCAGTTTTGTTGAATTTACCGTGTATTCTGTTAATTGTTTGTCTACCTGGTGCAGGTGTATCAAATTGTTCAGCCCATTTCTGTCAAACCTTTATTCCATTCTCTGTCCTCCAGTATTGTTTAAATATCCACTTTCATTGGTCGTTGGTTAAATTACCAGCCATCATCAACTAAAAGAAAAATCATAAGTAAGGATACAAAATAATAACAAGACGAAGAAGAAACACTCACCTCAAAGAACCAGGCATAAGGAAGCTTGTCATCTCTTTTTATTTCTGTTTGCAAAAAGGGAGATCCTCGCAACTACCGGATTAGCAGAAGGCATACTCACTGCAGAAAAGGTGCAGTCCTTCTTTATTCAGTTGTTTCTCATAAGTAATTTGCATTCAAGGCACCTTTTTTGACACAGAATAAGGCTTCACTGATTGGTTAAACCATAGAATCACATGCTGCTGCTGTAATTAGAGCTTCATTGTCATATATTAAAGTTGCTGCAGTTAAAAAGCTTGTGCTTGTGTGACAAAGGCACAGTGAACTAGAATTTTTCACTTGGAAGGGATTGGGGTGTTAGTGAAACTCCAATTCCTTGCTAAGCTTTTATTTTGAAAAGACTGCCAGAGGTAATGTGAACACAGGAATGACTTTTATGTTGATGCAAAGTATAACAGGAAGCTCATAATCCTGAGGAGGGTATAGAAAAAAAAACTGGAAAAGGAAAAAAAGACGAGATCCTCCATCTTGGGAAAACAGGCCTGGAGAGTAAGCTGCTGGGACTGATCTTAAGGATTACAAAGGATTGTGGAGTTTTAGGTGGAATGGAGAAGCTTCCAGATAATTTAACAAATTATGCTTACTGGATTTTCCCTGACTCTAGAAAAAGTAAAAATAACCAGCATTGGATGAAGTTAAGAATATCTACATGGGGTGGGTGAGATCAATCTTAATTTTGTAAAGAAAACGGAGACTTTTCCCTTGTTTGGTGGAAAAGTTGAAAATTAAACTAATTTTCTTGAGTTTATTCTAACATTTAACTTCTGTATACATAGACGTGTATGTTCCAGTATCTGTAGTTGTTGATAAGTTAAATCTAAATTCTAAATATATTTTGGTTTTGTCACAACATAAATTAAAGGGGTATTGTTTTTTTTGGGGAACATTCTAGAATTCAACCTTGGTGTGCTAGTAACTCAGCTTGGTGATAGTTGATTGTTACACTTGGATCTTGGGATCAAGCTGGCGGTCCACCATAAGGCAAGCTACCACCTGTCCCAGCCCCCTGCCTCTCCCACGGGGTCCAAAGCGTTTACTTTGAAAAAATTGGAGTCTTCCAAGCAAGCTCCCTTGTCCGAATACTAAAGATTTGAATAATGGAATAGGACTCCAGTTCTATTTTCTGGTTTTCCTGAACCGGGGCCATGATTAAGAGGGACTGCCGGGGGTCATTCGTGTTGCACCACTAGAGGTGAAATTCTTGGACCGGCGCAAGACAAGCGACAGCGAAAGCATTTCCCAAGAATGTTTTCATTAATCAAGAATGAAAGTTGGAGGTTCAAAGATGATCAGATACCATTGTAGTTCCAACCATAAACAATGCTAACTGGTGATCCAGCAGCGTTATTCCCATGACCCACCGGGCAGCCAACTGGGAAACCAAAATCTTTGGGTTTCTAATTAATTTTAATTTTTTTGCATTTATATAGCGTTTTTCTCACTACTCAAAGCGCTTAGCAATTGCAGGTTAAGGGCCTTGCTTAAGGGCCCAACAGAGCAGAGTCCATATTGGCATTTACGGGATTTGAACCAGCAACCTTCCGATTGCCAGTGCAGCTCCCTAGCCTCAGAGCCACCACTCTGTTTCGGGGGGAGTATGGTTGCAAAGCTGAAACATGATGGATATTGACAAAAGGGCACCACCAGGAGTGGAGCCTGTAGCTCAATTTGACTCAACATGGGAAACCACACCCGGCCTGGACATGGAGAGGATTGACAGATTGATAACTCTTTATTGATTCTGTGGGTGGTGGTGCATGGCTGTTCTTAGTTGGTGGAGTAATTTGTCTGGTTAATTCCGATAATGAACGAGACTCCCTCCTGCTAAATAGTTATGCCACCCCCGAGCAGTCAGCATCCAACTTCTTAGAGGGACAAGTGGCTTTAGAGATTGAGCAATAACAGGTTTATGATGCCTTTAGATGTCTGGAGCTGCAGACGCAATACAATGAATGGATCAATGTGTGTCTACCCGGTGCCGAGAGGTGTGGGTAAGCCGTGAAACCCCATTTGTGATGGAGACCGGGGCTTGCAATTGTTCCCCATGAATGAGGAATTCCCAGTAAGTGTGGGTCAAAAGCATGCACTCATAAAGTCCCTGCTCTTTGTACACACCGCCCGTCGCTACCACCGATTGGATGGGTTAGTGAGTTCCTCGGATTGGCCATGCCGAGATTGCACTGAGAAGACGATCAAACTTGACTGTCTAGAGGAAGTCAAAGTCGTAACAAACTTTCCATAGGTGAACCTGTGGAAGGATCATTACTGATTGCCTCCCTGTGAAGACTGAGGCCACATGGCCCCGTCTCTCCCTCAATGTAACCTGTCTCGGGCCACCTCCTCCTCTACAGAAGAAGGGGGTTGGGTGAGAGTATCTACCTAGAGCACCCTCCTTGTCAAGTTTCTATACCCGACTCCCCCTGCCCATGTGGGGAGATCCTCCCTAGGGTGTGGCTGGACACATGGCCTGGAGCTGCCAGGCCTCCCCCTATCTGCCGGTTGGGTTACCCGGGCACCAACCTGTCTGCTTCGGCGAAACAGTTCAATGACCCATGTGCCTTCCTCTCCACCCGGGTGGGAGAAGGCCAACTCGGGGCACCCATGTCACCGGTGCTTAGCACCTCCTCACTTTATCCTCCTTGTTGGGCTTTTGCCATTGACCGGGTCCAGCCCACGGCCCAGTGATTTGATAGCAAGAGACATGAGACTACTCTTGGAAGTGGATCACTTTGCTCATGTGTTGATGAAGGACGTAGCTAGCTGCAGAACTAATGTAGAATTGCAGGACACATTGATCACATTGAACGCACCTTGCAGCCCCTGGGTCCCTGCCGAGGCCATTTCTGTCTGAAGGTAACCTTTCTGAATAATCGCCACTACTTGCTGTTGGTGCAGCTGGGGAGTTTGCAAAGTCACACAGTGCCTGAAATAAAAAAGAAGTTGTCAGATATCACCGTGAAAAGGTGAGTCGTTGTCCACCGTCTGAGTGTCATATGAAAGCTTATTAGGGTACAGACAAAAAAAAAATAGGCACACAGTGGGAAAAAAGCACGAAATGTCAACTTTAATCTCAAAATTTCCACTTTAATCACGTAGTTTATTTTGTCATTAAAGTAGAACATCATAAACTTCATCTTAAAATCGTTTAATTTACTAGTTTCTCAAATCCCATTGTAACTAAAGTAGCACGTTAAATGCTTTGTTTTGTATTTGATCTTCTATGTGCTCTATGTGTGTGAATCACTACGTGCTTCCAGGCTTTCTCTTCCTCCGACAGGACACAGAATCCATTACATTCGTAATATTACAGCTCTCTGAATAATTAAAATACTGAGATGTATACGTGATATTTTCATGATGATAGGAATGAAAGCATGTTATTAAACATGGGAACACGGTGGCACAGTGATTGTTCATGTCTCACGCAAGATGCTTGCTGCGCCATGCGCGACCTTCGATGAAATAATTTATTACAGAAGTACTGTCTCTTTCAAACGTACTAACCTCCAATTCCTGTCCTTACTTTTCTTTCTCCAAATACCCAATCGCCACACAATCAGCTCTGTAATAGACGTTAAGTCATCTGTAAGCTTAGAACGCAGATTCTTCAAAACTATTAAGGAACATTGAAATATCTTCGTAGTACATGTTTAATTTTTCTATCCATCTATCCTTCCAGTGTCACACCAGCACAAGCAAGAATCCGCTGCAGCACCGTGTCCTGGCATGTTTAATTACTAACAATATAGATTATTTAAATTAAGTTTTATCTGTGTGGGAGTGCAGCTGGATGATAAATTGGACTGGACTGCCAATACTGATGCTCTGTGTAAGAAAGGACTATACTTCCTTAGAAGGCTGGTGTCCTTCAACATCTGCAATAAGATGCTGTAGATGTTCTATCAGACGGTTGAGGCGAGCGCCCTCTTCTACACAGTGGTGTGCTGGGGAGGCAGCATAAAGAAGAGAGACACCTCATGCCTGAACAAACTGGTGAGGAAGGCAGATTGTATTGTAGGCATGGAGCTGGACAGTTTGCCATCTCTGGCACAGCGACGGGCGCTGAGCAGACTCCTGTCAATCATGGAGAATCCACTGCATCCACTAAACAGGATCATCTCCAGACAGAGGAGCAGCTTCAGCGACAGACTGCTGTCACCGTCCTGCTCCACTGACAGACTGAGGAGACCAGTCCTCCTCCACACTATGTGACTCTTCAATTCCACCCGGGGGGGGGGGGGGGGGGGGGGGGGGTAAATGTTAACATTATAAAAAGTTATTGTCTGTCTGTATACCTGCATTGTTATCACTCTTTAATTTAATATTTTCTTTATCAGTATGCTGCTGCTGGAGTATGTGAATTTCCTCTTGGGATTAATAAAGTATCTATCTATCTATCTATCTATCTAATATAATAAACATATTTTGCTGCATTTCATCTTAAAAAAATGTTATCGTAATCATATGTAAATATATTTATATATATTCATAAAGTGGCTCAGGTTGTGCAATATTATAACTGTAGTGCAAGTTTGTAGTGAGGTAATTGTACTTATAAGTACAAACAGTTCTACAAGGAGCACCTGATGGACTGATTGAGTGCGTTTATAGTTCTTGGGATGAAACTGTTTCTGAACCGTGAGTTCTGTACATTGATTCCCCACTCAGATACGGTGATATAAATACTCTGAGTGGTGCAGTGAGAGTAATATGGAAAAAGATGATCCACTGTGGCAACCCCTAACAGGAGCAGCTGAAAGAAGAAGAAGGTGCAGTGAGAGTAACAACGCTAAAGCAGCTATTGCATTTAGAATAGTTTGACCATTCCGTGGACCATTATATTGTTACTGGTTAATTACAATCAGATGCATTAAACTAATAAACAATATGCGGTTAATTTCAGTGTATTTATAAAGACACATCAGGGATGTGGATCTGAAAAAGAAAGGGTAACCAAGCAGGAACAGTAGTACTGCTTTGACGCTGGGTGCCGCCAGTCTGCAAAACCGAATGGAGAAGTTGCGTATGCCAGGGTCTGAGCTACTGTGGAAATGTACGTGGCTTTATGCCAAGTTTAGGTTTTATACATCGCGATTTGAGCGTGGAAATGTTCATACGCAACATTTTTGTGCGTACGCACCATTTATACATGAGCCCCCAGGTCTCGCTGATTTATATGGATTTCTAGAAGGGCGGCTTATAGCTTCCTTGGATTCAATGTACAGCGCCTCCTACCAAAGTCATACCTTCAAAAGGGAAAAGGAAAAGACTGATCATGAAACATATCCTGTGAAAGGCGGAATGAGAAAGGGCAACTTCACCTCAAATTTTGCTGTTACCGTAGAAAAGGGAAATAAAATGGAGACGGCTAATCGTATACACGGTAAGCACTGTCCTTTTTGCGATAAAAAACATGATCTTAATGAATGCAGTGCAATTCAAAAATTAACTTACAAAAGTAAAATTGACTTTTTAAAATCTAAAGGCTTATGCTTTAACACTAGAATATTACCAGAGCCTACGAAAAAACTTGTAGATCCGGCCCACCTTAAATCCATTCACACCTCTCTGCCAGCGTCCTTTGTCCTCTAAATGTGCTGATAAAGACAAGCTGCTATTCCATCCCCCCACCGACTTAGAATGTGCACGAACTTCTCCCAGCTCATGCCTTGATTGATTATCTGGGAGTGAAGTGGAGTTTTAGAGTGGAAATAATAGATCGTTATTTGGAACACATGCATTTCATGTGTGTTCCATTTCTACAGTAATCTGTGTAAACACATTGTTAAAACAGAACCATATTCACATTTTAGTAATAAATGTTACAAAATGTAGGCATAAACTATAAAATGTATGAAGCTTGAAGTCCAACTATCAAATAAACACTTTCACAAAAGGTTCAATGACAATACAACAGCTTCTGTGGCGTACCGGTAAGATTTGCTGACTCAGAGACTTGCTGTGCCTCAGCATGTCTTGGAGTACAAAAGAAACAGCATACAGCAACATGTGGGGACTAGCAAGATCGAGGAAAAAAAATACGCATTCACAAACCAGAAGATGTTATGCGAATGAATATGAATAATATGAACAATGTTGCATCCGTGCCACAAAGTTTTTCGAAATGTACTATACAGGTCATAAAATGAATTATTCAAAATATCATATATACCTATGTCTCTATTTTATTATTTTTTTGACATCATAGACCATAAGGTGCATACTAATTCAGCGTGAGCAGGAACACTCAATAAAACTGAATAAAAAGAAAATAAAGTGATGGTGAGATACGAAGAAGGCAGATTCGCCAGCATTTGTGCGTCAGATCCCTGGATGGCGGGTTGGTGCAGTAGTTATAGCACATCTTTATGTGGGAACAGCAGTGTCAGATGGGTAGGGAAGGATCCTGAACACGACTGAGAGAATGAAAAGTGAATAAAAAAAAAAAACAAACCTAATCCTTTACAAGTATCATAAATTACACAATTTACTGTTACAGACAGAAATCAAATGTATGTTTTTATTCTAAAATAGTAAGAATAAGAGCAGGTCACTTCTCAAAATGGAGTCATGCGGGATTGAACTCGTGACCTTTTGATTACCAGTCAGGAGTTTAATAAAAGCGCACTTATTCTGTTATATTTGTACCTTTTGTGAAAGTGTTTCTTTGATATTTGGACTTCAGGCTTCATACATTATATAGTTTATGCCTACATTTTGTCATTTACTGCTAGAATATGAAAAATGTTTCTGTTTTAAAAATGTGTTTACACAGATTACTGTAGAAACAAAACACACATGAAATGCGTGTGTTCCAAATAACGATCTATTATTTCCACTCTAAAACTCCACTTCACTCCCAGATAATCAATCGAGGCATGAGCTGGGAGAAGTTTGTGCACGTTCTAAGTCAGTGGGGGGATGGAATAGCCAGCTACTTGCAGCTTGTCTTTATCTGCACATTTAGAAGACAAAAGACGATGGCGGAGAGGTGCGAACAGATTTAAGAAGCGATTTAAGGTGAGACGGATCTACGAGTTTTTTCGTAGGCTCTGGTAATTCTAGTGTTAAATGCCTTAAACAGAGTCATCTTAGTAAAGACTGTGAAGAAAAAATGGACTAAAGAGTACTTGCCAATACTTCAAGAACGACAAAAATGGTTCATGCCAAAAAGAAACCTAGCAATTGGTGATGTAGTATTGGTGATAGATCAATCAGCCCCCCGAAATTCTTGGGTAATGGGACGAATCATTAAGACAATGCCAGATGCCAAAGAGGCAGTAAGAACAGTCTGTGTGATAACCAAAACCAACACATTAGACAGACCCGTAAACAAAATGTGCCTGATCCAAGAAAGATCAAACAACTGAAATGATTAACTTTTCATTTTGCATGCTTAAATTTTAATGATGCTTATGCCTTTATAGTAGAATCTAAGTTTCAAGATTCTTAAGTTTAATTTAAGTAGTGAAGGCTCTTATTATGTAATGTTAAAGTAATTGATTTTTTTTTTTTTTTTTTTCCATTTATATTATTTTTATTTTATTAATTTTCATTGTAATCATTCCATACAAACAGATCAATTTATAACCCAACAAATTTGAAAACAAATCAAACCCCACCCCTGAGAAGGAGAGCTTAGCTAAAGGAAAATTTCTTTAAGCTTTTTAATAAGGCAACATTAGACAAAAGAAGGGGAGAAGTAAATATCTATATAAATAAGAGATGGAGAAGGGAGTTAAATGCAATAATAGTTATTTCTCTTATTCTAAAATAATATTGATTAAATCCTGCCATGTTTTGAAAAAATTTTGTACAGATCCTCTAACTGAAAATTTGATTTTTTCCAATTTCAAATAATATAAAACATCGGTTTCCCGCTGACTTATAAGAGGAGAATTAGGATTCTTCCAATTTAACAAAATAAGTCTGCGTGCCAAGAGTGTAGTGAATGCAATCATCGTTTGCTTGTCCTTCTCCAATTCAAGTCCATCTGGAAGGACACCAAACACAGCTGTTAGTGGGTTAGGAGGGATTGTGATACTAAGGCTGTCTGAGAGGCACTTAAAAATTTTTGTCCAAAATGATGTTAGTTTGGTGCAGGCCCAGAACATGTGACCCAGTGAGGCAGGAGCTTGGTTGCAGCGCTCGCAGGTCGGATCCTGGCCTGGAAACATTTTGGACAGTTTTAAGCGAGACAGATGAGCTCGATATATAATTTTTAGTTGAATAATTCTATGCTTTGCGCATATAGAACTCGAGTGAATTCTCTGCTTTGCTACCTTCCACTCCTTTTCTGATATATTGATTAAGAGATCTTCTTCCCAATGTCCTCTTGGGTCTTTGAAAGGTAGGGACTCTAATAAGATTTTATATATTGCGGAAACAGTGTTTGTTTCCTCGGAATTGAGCAGTATTTTTTCCAGCATTGTGGAGGGTGCAAGGTGGGGTAAATCGGGCAATTTCTGTTTTACAAAATTTCTAATTTGAAGATAGTAAAAGAAATGTGTAGCTGGGAGGTTAAATTTTGAACGTAATTGTTCAAAAGATGTAAATATGTTGTCTATATAAAGATCTCTGAGCATTTTAATCCCAAAACTTTTCCAGGTATTAAAAACTGGATATACTTGCGAAGGTTGAAAGAGGTGGTTCCCTTGCAGTGGTGCCACTGATAAAAGATTTTCCATCTTAAAATGCTTCCTAATTTGGTTCCATATTCTGAGTGAGTAAAGCACAATTGGGTTATTAGTATATTTGCGATAACTTTCATTTATTGTAGAGCAAAGCAGGGAATATAAAGAAGTACTACAGGATTTTACTTCTATTGCAGACCAAGCCTGGGTATGTGCATTTATTTGTGTCCAGGTTTTTATGGCTTGTATGTTTGCTGCCCAGTAATAAAACTGAAAATTAGGTAAAGCCATGCCACCTTCTGCCTGAGGTCTTTGTAGGGTCGCTCTTCGGATACGTGGGTGTTTTGAGTTCCAAATGAATGAGGTTATTATGAATCTAACTGTTTAAAAAACGATTTATTGATATATATTGAAATGTTTTGAAATAAAAAGAGAAGTTTAGGAAGGATATTCATCTTAACAATGTTAATTCTTCCGGCTAGAGTGAGATGAAGGGTTGACCATCTATGCAAGTCTTGCTTAATTTTTTCCATACAGACGCCAAAATTTTATTGATAAAGAGCTTTATGTTTACTTGTGATATTTACCCCTAGGTATTTAAACTGATCTGCTATGGTAAAAGGTAGGGTGTCTAATCTAATATTATATGCTTGTGAGTTCACTGGAAAGAGTATACTTTTATTCAGATTAATTCTAAGACCAGATATCTTTTGAAATTCTGTTAGTGCTGTTAAAACAGCAGGGACAGTGTTTTCTGGGTCCGATATATATAAGACCATATCATCTGCATATAGAGAAATTTTCTGTTCCAGTCCTTCTCTGACAATCCCCTTTATCTGATAAGAATTTCGGCAGCGAACCTCCAGTGGTTCAATAGCGATTGCAAACAACAGTGGCGACAAGGGACATCCTTGTCTGGTACCACGTTCTAGTTTAAAGTAGTCTGAGCAAATTTTATTAATACAAACTGAAGCTTCTGGACTGGTATACAGTAGTTTGATCCAAGCACAAATATTCGGGCCAAACCCAAATTTCTCCAGTGCAGTGAAAAGGTAATTCCATTCGATCATGTCAAATGCCTTTTCTGCGTCTAATGATAGTAATATCTCTGGGGTGTTTGATTTTGCTGGTGAATATATAACATTAAACAAGCGTCGGAGATTTGAAGATAGATGTCGGCCTTTAATAAATCCAGTTTGATCTTGTGATATTACCGAGGGCAGCACTTTCTCCATCCTTCTAGCTAGGATTTTTGAGAGTATCTTAACATCATTATTCAGGAGTGAAATTGGTCTATATGATGCGCATTGTAACAAGTCCTTATTTTGTTTAGGAAAGACGGTGATTAATGCTTGTCGAAATGTTTGAGGTAGTATTTGGTGGTCTTTAGCTTCTGTAAATGTTACCAATAAGAGTGGAGCTAGCTGAGTGGAGAATTTCTTATAAAACTCTACGGGGTAACCATCAGGGCCTGATGATTTCCCGCTTTGTAGTGACTTTATAGCGTCTAGTAATTCTGTTAGCGTTAGAGGTTTATCCAGTTCCTCAGCACTTAAAGCATCTATTTGTGGTATTTGTAAATTATCCAGAAATGCATTAGATTGCGTGTTGTCTTTGGGCTCAGTGGAATATAAAGACTTATAGTAATCTCTAAATGTGTGCATTATTTTATTATGGTCGATGGTTTCTTCTCCATTCTTGTTGGTGATTACTGGTATTGCATTGTGAACTTCTTGTTTATGAATTTGTTGAGCTAAAAGCTTATTAGCTTTTTCTCCGTGTTCATAGTAATGCTGTCTAGACTTATAAATAAGTTGTTCAGTTTCTTTAGTTGTTAAGATGTTAAGTTCTGTATGCAGGGCCTGCCTTTTCCTGTGGAGAGCTTCACTTGGACGCCTGGCTTGTTCTTCATCTATTCTAGTAATTTCATTTCTTAGCTCTGACACTTTCTTGGTTTCTAATTTATTTCTATGGGAAAGATATGAAATAATCTGGCCTCTTAAGAAGGCCTTTAGAGTTTCCCAGAGTGTTCCTGCAGAAACCTCTGTGGACGTGTTTGTCTCTAGGAAGAAACTGATTTGTTTGGATATAAATTCTGTGCAGTTCTCGTCTGCCAATAAAAGAGGGTTAAGACGCCATCTGCGAGGTGAGTATGAGGGGCTTATTGATTTTAGCTCCAAGACTAGAGGGGCATGGTCAGAGATAACAATTGTGTCATATTTGCATGATTTAATTGTAGGCAGGAAATTATTATCTATAAAAAAATAATCAATTCTTGAGTAGCTATAATGCACTGGTGAGTAGAACGAATATGTTCTTGAGATTGGGTTAAGAAACCTCCAGGGGTCTGATAAGTTGTGATCATTTAAAAACTGTGTAATTATCTTTGCAGTATTAGATGTCGTCCCCCCTGTCACAGGAGTCCTATCTAAGAGTGGATTTAAAACACAATTAAAGTCCCCAGCCATTATAATTTTATGAGTGTTCACATTGGGAATGGATGCAAATAGATTTTGCATGAATTCCTTATCATCAACATTGGGTGCATAAACATTTATCAAAATCATTTTACTGTTGTATAAGTTGCCCATGACCATCACATATCTCCCTTCAGGGTCCGACACTACCTCTGATGCTACAAATGGAACTGTTCTATGTATGAGAATTCCCACCCCTGTAGTTTTCTTTATAAAGCTAGAATGGAACATTTGGCCAGTCCAGTCTTTTTGTAATCTGAACTGATCCTTGGTTAGTAAGTGGGTCTCCTGTAGAAATACTATTTTAGCGTTTAAGCCTGTTAGGTGAGAGCATACTTTCTTTCTCTTTAATTCGTGATTCAGGCCTTTAACATTCCAGCTCACAAAGTTAACTGTCCCATCATGGAGACATTGATTCTGAGTTTTTAATGTCATTTATAGTTTTAATTGGTAATATGGCAGTTTTAATCTTAGTTTCAAGATTCCCCATGAGTTGTTGCATTTTAGCCTGTTGTTGCATTGATATTTATAATTATAAGGATTACAAGAATAGATTAGATATAACCTGCTCTCCTTCTCTCCCCCCTTTATCCCCCCCCCCCCCCCATTTCGCCTCCCCACATGAGGCTAGACCCCACTTCGCGATGTTCCAGTCCTCTGACATACGAAGAGACAGAGCACGTCCAAAACAAAACAAACCCCACCCTGCAGCGGCGTTACAGAATTAAAACAGAGATATCTTTTACAGTTAAATCCTTAATACTATCTGCCGAAAATGTTCTCATTAACAATATTTAAGCTTGAAATAATCTTCAGCACTTTTAAGTTAAGATATTAAGATTAAAAAAAAAACAAAAAAAAAAAAAAAAAAACAACCCTGGGAATGATTTTAAAAACTAGTCTAGGATAAACCTGGTAATTCCTACTGTAATAGTATAATGGTAATTATATAAATAGTAGAACAAGCAATAAACCAAGGGTATGAAGTTAAACAGTCTACTTTAAGGTGGAGTAAAAAAAAAAAAAAAAATCAAATAAAAAAATAAAAAAATAAATAAATAAATAATAATAAAAAGAAAAAATAATAAATAAAACGAATCCTACTTTAATCACTTCCACATTTTCACACTCACGTCTATAACTCTATAACTCTAATTAAAACATAAACATATAACATATAAAGTCCAGATAAAAAGAAAAAAAAAAAAAGAAAATAAGGGATGTATAATTATAATACCAGTCTCTTTAAACATGGATCCAGCGATCAGATCATAGGTCCTTCCCGTGCCTTGATAGAATACGGCTCTTTAATTTTAATTAACTTTCAAAAAAGTGTCGGAAACAGCTTCTTTAATTCTTTTTCAGCTTCTTCTTTGCTGAAGAAAATATAATGTCGATCTTGAACTTCCACTTTCAGTTTGGCAGGATACAATAGGCTGTATTTGATATCGGCTTCCCGTAGAATCTTTTTAATGTCGATGTAGGATCTGCGTTTTGCAGCTGTTGATGGTGAGAAGTCGGGAAAAATACGAATAAGATTATTTTCGAATATAATCTCTTGCTTGTGTCTGAGAAGTGCCATCACATCAAGCTTACATCTTAGTCGCTCGAAGCAGACAATAAAAGACCTAGGTTTAAAGGCGCTTGGTATCTTTGTGCGATAAGCCGTGGCTATCTCATTGTCGAGTTTAAAGTCATCTCCAATTATTTTAGACAGTAATTCTACTGCAGATTTCACTGGGCTTGAGCTTTCTCGTTTCTCAGGTATACCCTCAATTCTTATATTATTTCTTCTGCACCCATCCTCCAGGGCTGCAAGTCTGTCTCCAAGTTTTTTGCATTCCGAGTTCGCAGCTGTGGCTTTTTCATCGGCGTTAGATGCCAGTTGGTCCGCTGTTTCCACTCGAGCCGTGAGTCCCTGCTTAACGTCTTCCAGCTGATCTGAAACGTCATTAATATGATCATCAAGCCTTTTCAGTTTGGAATTAGTTTCTTCAATGTGTTCCACTAATTTCTCCAACATGCCTTTAAAGTTCACGTCGAAACGTTTAAATAGACGCGTTTCCTTATCTTTGTTATCCTTCTTGAGCTCAATGGCCATCTTCTTAAGATCATTTGTGTTATCTTTCTTAAGCTCATTCTTAAGCTCCTTCATGGCCGTAACCATGGCAGTTGACTGTGTAGAGATCATCTCTTTCTGTGTAGCAATCATCTCTTTCAGTTCGGACAGTTCGCTTCGGCTTTCGTGCTCCGCAAGTGAAAATGCAGCTCCTGTTACAGGCTCGCGATGAGTAGATGAGAGCACGTCCAGCAGAGCCCTTTCTAGTCTCGTATGATCCTCAGAAATCGGCGATCCCTCGCGACCTGTATCACTTGCGCCTTCGCTCCCATTTTCACTCTCGACTGGAGACGATACAATGGAGCGGGGTCCCAGGAATTCTGCGCATTCGTCTGCCTGTTCCAGGTCAGTCTCCGTGATGCCATACCTTACACTTGCACTCAGGCCAGAAGTCTGTCCGGACTTTGATGCAGCTTTAAGTTTCTTTTCCGGTTCCTTCTGACTTTTCTTCTTGTTACTCATGCTTGTATATTGTAGTGGAAGTTCCTTGGTCGGGTTAAATACAGGATACCTCTAAATAATATGAAATATGTGGGAAAATAAAGCCGCTGCTAGCGAAGCTCTGCTTCAGACGTCCATCTCCTATAAACGGACGAAACCAATGAAAGTAATTGATTTCTGCCCTAGCATAAACAATTAGGGGCCGGATGTGTAAGAGCCATTTTCCTAGTTATTTAAGATTCATAGATATTTTTCTAAGATAACAATGCATAATCTATGTGAGGTTCCTAAAACCCCCATAAGTAGAAATGTATTGGTATATTCTTGCCATTTCTAATAGCTTTGACTAAACATTATTCTTCAGTTAGCGACAGCCTTGCCATGTGTAAGGTATAGAGGGCATATGGTTTTAAACCGTGCTCGTGCCCACGCTTACGTGCACTTTGAGTGTGTGAAGTAACTTGTGAAGATAAAATGTTTATATAAGCATGAAGCCGTACGCTTAAAGTGTACAGAAGAAGAAATTAAGAACTTTTAAGTACAAAATAACTAAAGTTCCTCAAGAAAAGCTAAGTTTAGAGAAGATACATTTTTCCTTTTTTTGCCTTTTATTCTAAGTGTGTAACTATTTTTCTTTTATTCTAGTGTGGATTATTTGCTTTTAACTTTCACTAAATATTTTAAAAATGAACTTTTGGACTGAGAGATTTCTTTTGGCACGCGTTTTACCCGTGCTCGATCTCGCCTTATAATTCGATATGATATTTGGAATAATTCATTTTATGACCTGTATAGTACATTTCGGAAAAGACTGTGGCACTGATGCAACATTATTCAAATTATTCATATTCATTCGCATGCCTTCTTGTGGTTGTAATCATTGACCGTGTTTTTTTTTTTTCCGATCTTGCCTAGTCTCCACATTTTGGTGCATGGTGCTGTTTCTTTTGTACTACAGGACATGCAGAGGAAAGAATAGTACAGAGAGGTCAGTTCAATGCTACATATATGCAATCATCATTCTTTAATTTAATATTATTTTTTGTATCAGTATGCTGCTGCTGGAGAATGTGAATTTCCCATTGGGATTAATAAAGTATCTATCTATCTATCTATCTATCTATCTATCTATCTATCTATCTATCTATCTATCTATCTATCTATCTATCTATCTATCTATCTATCATCAGATTCAAATGTTAACAGTTCCCACACACCCAAGGACCGTCTTTCCTGCATTTACGACATGTGTACCTGTTGCAATGTACATACTTCTCTCTGTGCTGTGATTCCTATTACACTGAATGGGCACCTGACACTCACTGAGTTTGCTTTCCTTGGGGAAGCGGCAGTCTTGGAACAGAAGCTTGTCGATGTTGAATCCTTCCAGCATGGACCTGACTTCTGTGATATAGCGGGGACACGGCTCAGAATAAAAGCCGGGTTTTTAAATGAATACATAGGGGGCGTGGTAGTGTGGCCAGAGTGGTTCTCGGACACAATGTGCTGCGAGCATTTCCTCGCTAATGTGAGGAATTGTCCACATCCGTAATTAACACTGGGAACTGTTAATCGACACATCTGAGCCACGTCCCCAGAATAAATAGGAGAAGTGCGAAGCGGAGGGAGGAGGACGGTAGAAGAAAGAAAAAAAAAAGCTTGGAGAGCGAGAGAGCAGCATTGTGGGGAAAAAAGAGAGTGGACGAGCCTGCCAGCGGTGAAAGAGAAAGGTCAGCACAGTCAGGGGTCCTGGATTGAGTAAGTGATCGGCGCTCATGGGACAGGATTGTTCCCACTGAGGTGGGTACAATCGGGGAAAGGTCCGCCTGAGGGATCCGAAGGATGACTTTGTGTGTGAGAAGGAAGACAGGCATATGCCGGCAGAGGCAGCCAAGATGGGGGTCATAGAGCTGGACTTTCCCACAGTTTTGCCACTTTTGGCTATTTGACCAGAGGCTTTTCAAAGACTTTGTCAGTTTTCTAAACTTTTACTTACATGAAAGGAGGCTACAGGGGGAGGGGGGGCTTGAGCATTTTGGAGAAATTTGCGTCTATGGCTAGTGGCTTTCTAAGGTATTTTTAAATTTTCAAGACCACCCCACCCCCCCCACAAGGCCTACTGATTTGCTGTAGGGAAATTGGGGAGATTTTGGGCCCCCCCCGAGTATAAGGCTAGTGTTATTGTTAGAAGAAGGGAAAGGGTAGCACCCAGGTGAGCGGTGAGTAGGGTTCAAGAGTCAGTTCGGATTTCGCTGCCTTACAGGGAAATAGTGTGGGCAAGAGTCCAAGTGTGGTCTGCATCTGGTAGAGGGGGCTGAGCCATGTCACTTGACACCTCACTTGGACCCCCTTCCACCCCAGCATTGGGGTCAAAAAACCACTTGAATTGTTGGAATAGGATTAGGGAAACCATGAGCGTTAGTCCCCATTCTGAGGGGTGGATTGCCTTGGGTGTCATGTCAGTGTGGTGCCCGACAGGGACATGTATGGCACCCCAGGATTGGACACACACACTAAAAAAAGATGGCATTGGAAAAATGACATAAAACTATTTTCAACAAATTTAAATAAACTTAAAGCAAGAAACTGGTGAGAACATCAAATCCCAGTAGAAGCCTTAAAAAGTTTTACAACAGACAAGAGGAGAGAAGAATAAAAATGACATTCTAAGCACATCAAAACATAGAGACGTCCGCCATTTTCTGGTAATCTGAGCTTTGAGAGAAGAATACTGCAGGTGAGCCATGGCTGTGAATGGAGGGTCTGCACTTTATACTACGGGCTGGGAAGAGTAAATATTAGAGACGACATTTCAGATAAACTTGTAATAAACTAGTGGCACAGTGAGATATAAAGGATGAGTACAACTGAGTCTGGGTTGGCATCAATGGTGGGGTAAAAACAGGAAAACTCAAGCAAGTAATTGTAACAAAGTGAAAAGGAATGAAGAAGCAACGACATATCATGTGCTCCCTTGATCTTTACCAACACTGGCAGGGGTCTCATTCATGACCAACTGTCATAGTGTCCTTGGAAATGTGGATCTGAAAGTCACCAACATGTGAATACCACAGCAGTGCTGCATGATGGGGTTTACTGTGAACTCTACCAGCACGGAGGACTCTGAGGTTTGGTGCACTTTCTCTACGAAGACCGACACTGTTGTAGACCCCCTTTATCACTCTATTCTGTTGGTAACAGAGACAAGAATAACAGCACTGTTTTGAAATTAAAATCATTATTTTATTTAGCAATCTTTAAAAAATGAAGCCAACTTTATTTATAAAGCTCCTATATAAAAAGCACAAAAGTGTTTACCAAAGTGCTATACAGTGAACAATAGTAACAATAACAGAAAAACATTCCATAATTGCAGTCAACAAGTATAAAGTACTGTGGTGATCCAATACATAAAATACAAATCAGCAGCCCTTTTAATGTTAATTAGAAGCCTGGGAAAAAAGTTACGTTTTCAGTCTGGATTTAAAAATGTTCCGATTCAGAGCAGCAATGGCAGGTTGTTCCAGAGCAGCCACCACAAACGCACGATCCCCACTGTGCTTCAGCTTTGTCTGAAGTACCACCAGTAGCAACTGGTCAGACAATCTTGAAGACCGAGACGGGACATGTGGTTAAAGAAGACCGGTGAGATAACCATTTAAAGACTGATAAGCAATAAAAGCTTCAAATCAACTCTAAAACTAACAGGTAGGCCAATATCAGAGTCACGTGTCGTCGCTTCCGAGTTTTTGTCAAAAGCCTAGCAGCTGCTTTTTGAACGAGTTGTAGGCGATACAGAAGGGACTGCCTGACCGTTGTGCCCTGGCGAGATGACATAAAAGCACGTATGACCTTCTCAAAGTCAGAAAAAACAGAGAAAAGCCTTTCCCTTTGTCAAAACTCTCAACTGGAAACAGAAAGCAGAATTTTATCTGTTTTTCCAGTTTAAGACCCCTGTCAAAAATGACCCCCAAATTCTTAGCTGATGATATCCAACACTGTTCCAGTGGACCAAGACTACCAGAAGTCAAACCAGAAAACCTTGGAAAGACCAAAAATCAAAATCTCAGTTTTGTTCTGGTTAAATAGACAATTGAGTGACTTTAGTAATACATAAATAAACACAATGACTTACAATTACAGCATCACACAGACAGCATATTTAACAAATGTCAGTCAGCCTGGAGTGACGTTAACAGACCTCCTGTACACGAGGGGTTAGCCAGGGTGCTGGGTTTTCAGGTTTAAATAAATGCAACATAAATTGTCATTTCACAGAAAACCAAGTGTCATATATTTGTGATGTGACCTGCAGCATGGTGTCTAAAATAATCCATCAAGAATATCATTTGAACAATAAAACAAAGTGTGAAATTCAGCAGGGTACGACTACATTCACATGTTTGAAATCAACATGCCGAAGGTTTATCTAAAGGCACAGATAAAAAGCATCATGACGTCGTTAATGACCACTTAAAAAGACACTTGTGTTCAAATCCTAAATAAAGCATTCATTACAAAGAAATAAAATATCAAAACACATGAATGAGTGCACACCTTTGTATTGTGTCGTATTTTTAAATTTTAACAAGATAACTGAACACTTTCTGTGTATGAAGTATCAGGATCCATTGTTCTCTACAAGAACTCTGCAGCCATTTGAAAAATGGAAAAAGAATGAAGTGTGAACAATTTGTGATGTATCTATGAAAAGGAATAAATATGAATATTTATCTGAACATAAATAACAAGAATGAAAGTCTGAGAGAAACAGCAGGGCTGAAAATTGATGAAGTTTAACCTGAAAGGAGAACTTGAAATCAGAGAGAACAGGAAAGAAATCACAGAGTTTAGCCTCAAAGTTACGCCAGTATCATACAAAACATAAAGATAATAGGAGTCAGAAAATTAAGCAACCCATGAAATAAAGTATTAAGTTAACCAGAGGCCTCATCATTTTTTCGATTTTATTTTTGTATTTTTCTTCCCTCCATTTTCTAAGCCCATGTTCCAAATTAATGGGTCGTGTCAACCCCGACTCTGTCCTGGCAGCACCACACAATAACCTGCCATGAGAGGCTTGTGCCAGGAGCACATCGGCTGGGATTTCCACATCATTAATAACGAATCAACTCACTGACATGTCAGACATTTTACAGACACAATGTGACAGAGCAGAGCAAAAGTTGCAGTTTTGGGACTGATTATTAGACATTTTAACAATTAAAAAGTAAAATGATGTGCAGTAAGAAACACAAGCAGAAAACATAAATACATACATACAGTACATACATACATTATCCAACCCGCTATATCCTAACTATAGGGTCACTGGGGTCTGCTGGAGCCAATCCCTGCCAACACAGGGCACAAGGCAGGAACAAATCTCAGGCAGGGCGCCAGCCCACCGCAGAAGCAGAAAACAAAGATAACATAAAATAAGAAACTGCTAGAATTTGAAGATGCTGCTCAGTACAATATTAATACACGGACTGCATAATATACACAACAAATAAATGCAAATTGTCAGCATTGAATATTATTGTGAACTGTCATCAAGTTTTAAAACTTACAATAAATTAATGACTGAAGAAGCAGGACTAAACATTTTTAAACTCAATATTATTTTAAGTGCTTTTCTGAACCAAGGATAAAAAAAAGCATAAATAATTGGATTAACTCCAAAGCTCACTTCACTGACTGCTATTAAGAAGTTCCTTATTAGAAGTAAGGTAAATGAAGTAACAACAAAACAAAAATCAAACAAAATGAGTGGTAACCAGCAGGCCATAAAGACGCCTACCACCAGTCCGAGGGTCCTTGCCGCTTTTGTTTCTGATGCTTTAGGTGTGTTTGAATTGCTGCTCTCCACCGACTGCGTCTTTTCAATCAAACATTTAATGGCTTTAGAATGCCTTTGGGCAACTAGAAATATTCTTGTATATGTGCATATCATTACTGAATATGGAATAATAAAAGTACATATTAAAACAGCAACAGCAGCAAAGTCATATCCATAAAATAAACAGGCTCCTTCACATCCCTCTGTTTCTACATAACCAAAATATATAAGAGTGAATGTAAATATAAATGAATACAACCACATCACCACAATGCTGACCTTTGTGATATTCACAGTTATTTTTGAGCTGTAAAAGAATGGATTACAAACAGCAATGTAACGATCAACAGATATTAATGCCAAATGGGCGACAATCGCCACACTGAACAAGTTAGCAAGTGACTGATAGACGTAACAATAAATCACACCAAAATACCAGCAGGTTTCAATCTGCATAATCACAGTAAAGGGCAACACAAACAAACCCGCCAAGAAATCGGCCACTGCAAGGGAAAGGATTAGAAAATTAGTCGGCGTGTGGAGCTGCAAGAAATGAGAGATAGAAATGATGACAAAAAAATTTCCACAAATTGTGACTGGAATCAAAAGAAAAGAGAAAATATAAAAACATACATAGACTTCTGTTTCATAACTCAATTTAAGGCAAGATGCATTGTTATTAGGATAGCAGTAACCAACATGTGGCTTCTTAAATTCCATTTTATTTCCCTCCGCAGTTCCAACTTTACCCACAGACATGCTAAGACTGCTGTACCTGACCGCAGGCATCTGCAGGTGATATTTATACAGTCTCTAAAGGGATTACAGCAGCCTCTCTGACATCTCATTATTGTCAAGTATTGTTTTTCAGTCCTAATGAACCCCAGGGGAGTCATTAATCATCTTTGTGTATTTTTTAACGTGCTACCATGACACACACAGACAGTCTGCAGTGCGTCCCAAGTTGCTGTTATTTGTGATCTTCAGCACTGCTGTTAGATTTTACAGTCTGACCTGTCATGCCCAGGGAAAGACCTGCTATGATTTTTATATTTCTACTTATCGATTAATGAATTACAGGCATATTCTAACCACTTCTTCATTAAATCATATCTTTAAAGGACTAACAAATATATTTCCGAATTTACCCATGTGATTAATAAAGTTTAACTAATCTAATCTAATCTCAAATATCTTACAATTTCTTCTTTATCTAAATAAACATAAATTATGGAGGTGAATTATCTACTCCTTAGCTAAAATGCTGCTATTCAAGTAATAATAATCGAATTCAGATAACCAATTTACCATTTAGTTGTTCAGCTGCACACACTGATTCAAACATTTTCATCTACAAGTCATCAGGTTACCCATCAGCCCCTCATGCTGACAAGTAAATGCCGTCTGCTCCTACCGCATACTGATAGAGAGAAGACACACGGCATTTCCTGCAATTAGAAAGTATAGCCGATGTACTTCACATCGGTACACACAGCACACTGCTGGAGCAGATCACCTTTACAGAGGTCTGAATTCAAAGATTAGGTCACAGCAAGAGAAAGGCCTCACTTAGTCACTTTGACATAACACCTCGAATGTAACCAGAAGCCAGAGAGGGGGCCATTGGCATGCAGCAGGAATTAAACAATGGATTAATGTCACTATGGAATGAGCTGCTCCACTGTGTCCTGACTGTAGGGAAGGTTTAAACAGAATGTCAAGGCAGACAACCATCCAAGAACTGGTTGTCCTCAAGTGACCACTCAATAGCAGGACCAATACATAAGACAAGTCCATCTGGAAGACTGTTTCAGATCTGCCACCCATACTGTAACTGCCAGTAAACACAATGGCCATGTCAGTAACATGACAGTGACATACAGGGTTCATGCTACTGCCCTTAGAGAAAGGCACCATTTCACAGGCCCTCTGCTCACACCTCCATGACATCTGACCCTACAGAAGGACAATGGCAGATCACACACAGCTGCTGTGCTCACAACTGTCCTGAGGAATGCTGAGGTGTGGGTGATACCTTCACTTGCCTTCTCTCCAGATGCTAACCCAGAAGATCTCCTTTGGGATGTCCTACACTGCAAAATACAGAGATTCCAGCTGTTGCCTTCCAATCAACATTTGTTGGGACCCTTGTCCAGGATGGCTTTGAAAAGACAGAGTTGTAAAGCAGTCATTGGGTGAAAGAGGTGGTCACACTAGACAATTCTGCTACTCCAGGTCCCACTGTAGTCAGTTAGCGGCCAAAGTCAGCAGCACCAATTCAGCCACAGGGCGAGTGGGTAACAGTAAGACGGGGTCTAAGAAGCCAAAATTTTGTCCCTCGGCACCCAGGTCACCAATTCAGACCCAGAACAGATTCTCAGCACTCCGCAGACTCCTGTGGATTCTAAGAATAAGAAAGTGCTCATAATTGGCGAATCCATAGTGCGGAATATTAGAATTCCAAACTATGTTAAACCAGCAGTTAATGTTAAATGTTCTGCAGGGGCAAAGATAGATGAGACATCTCATGGAAGAATTTGATGATGATGGTCATGTGGACTTCTAGCCTTTAAGGACATCACGGTGCTTTGATCGGGTGGTGGTGGTGCAGATCGCCACCACAGAAAACCAGAAAAAGAACAGAATAGAAAGTAGGGTTTAGTATGGATTTTGGAGCCACCATAAATAATAATGATAATTAATTGAATATACAGAGCATCAAGATTTAACTAAAATGAAGCCACGAGAAAGCCATGTTAAAGTAAAGTGTTTTCAGCAGTGTTTTAAAGTGCTCCACTGTATTAGCCTGGTGAATTCCTATTGGCAGGCTATTCCAGATTTGAGGTACATAACCGCAGAAGGCCGCCTCACCACTTCTCTTAAGTTTAGCTCTTGGAATTCTAAGCAGACACTCATTTGAAGATCTAAGGTTATGATTAGGAGTGTAAGGTGTAAGACATTCCAAAATATAAGATGGAGAGAGATTATTTAAGGCTTTGTAAACCATAAACAGAATTTTAAAGTCAATTCTAAATGACACAGGTAACCAGTGTAGCGACATCAAAACTGGAGAGATGTGCTCGGATTTTCGTTTCCAAGTTAAGATTCTATCAGCTGCATTCTGCACTCGTTGCAATCGATTGATGTCTTTTTTGGGTAGTCATCCTGCAATGTTATAAGAGGTCTAACTTTTGCTATATTTCTTAAGTGAAAAAGTGCTGTCCTAGTAATCTGATTAATATGTGATTTAAAATATTTACAGCAATCTGAGGTATTAAAAGGGAACTTCATCTCTCTATGCACCAAAGCTAAATGAAAATGTCAGAATTTAGTTGTATCTGGCCCCTTACCAAGATTATATAGAGGGGATGTGATTTCTAGAAGATTGTGCTCCCTTCACTGCTGGATAGAAACCTGGTGTGCAAATAAAAGCATAGCGTTTGTGAACAATTGGGATGATTTTTGGGAAAGGTTTGGATTTTTCAAAAGAGATGGTCTTCATCCTAACTGGAGGGGATCTTATGTATTAACCCAAAAAATGGCAGCAAAACTGCCTGGCTGACTGACTAGCGGACCATCCAGGCTGCAGTCATGTGATCTTAAATCACAGGCTGTTGTTTATCCCACCTGTTACTATCCTGAAGCTGTTACCCATAATCCCTGTTGTGGGGCATCCAGTAAATTTAGCCATGATACAGACCTTAAATTACTTAAATAACCAAAGATAAGGTGTATAATTAGACCAAGAGATAAAACCAGACCTTCCACCAGGGGCATCTGTAATAGAAACTTAGTTCAAATTAAAACAAAAAAATATATCAGCAGTTCAGAAAAAAACATGCAGTTTTAAATGCTGCTTATTGAACATTCGCTGTCTTGGCACTAAAGCTGTTTTGGTAAATGATATTATATGAAGTACTAAATCTGATCTGTGTCTTCTCACCGAAACCTGGCTTAGTGAATGTGACACTGTCCCCCTAGCTGAGGCATCACAGATGGATACTCGATCCTTCATAAGTCTAGAGATTCTGGTCGAGGAGGAGGACTTGGAATAATTCATTATAACAAAATGCAAATCACTTCTAAAAATGTAGGCGACTTCACATCCTTTGACGCATTCATTTTAAATATTAAAACAGATTCCAATACAATTATAGTGCTAGTCAACAGACCACCAGGGCCGTCTTCATTGTTCATGACTGAATTTAGTAACCTTTCATCTGATTTGGCTATAAATTATGATCACATATTATTGTGAATTTCCCATTGGGATTAATAAAGTATCTATCTATCTATCTATCTATCTATCTATCTATCTATCTATCTATCTATCTATCTATCTATCTATCTATCTATCTATCTATCTATCTATCTATCTATTGATGGGGGATTGTAAAGTACACATTGATGTGGAAACTGACACTGTTTGCAAATGTTTTACTTATTTGTTAAATTCAGTAGGATTTTGTCAGATTGTCAAAGGTCCAACTCATAATCATAACCACACATTAGATTTAATTATAACTTACAAAGTTGAAATTCAAAATTTAAATATTACTCCATTAAATGAAGTTATTTCCGATCACTACTTAATTACATTTGATTTAGTCCTGCCCTTGCCAACACACTCACAGATTAAAACAAAGACAGTGCGACATCTAGATTGTAATTCTGTTTCAAAATTTATAGATACTTTGAGTAAGTCGAGCATAATTGTGGAAAACCATTTAGATCAGTTAATATCGAATGTAAACACAGAAAACAATTTAGATCAGCTAACATCACATTATAATGTGACCTTGAGAGATGCTCTGGATGCAGTGGCTCCCCCTAAAACAAAAGTGATCAAAGCACATAGAAACTCTCCCTGGTTTAATGAATACACTCAAGCTCTTAAATTAGAGTGTCGAAAACTGGAGCCCAGATGGAGAACAACAAAGCTACATATCTGTCAAATTGCATGGACAGAGAGTGTTAAAAAATATTAAAAAGCTCTCTTTAAAGCTCACTCAGACTGCTATTCTAAAATAATAGACAGTAATAATAAAAATCCTTGTATACTGTTTAGAACAGTGGCTAATTGGGGCAGAGTGGTGGCTCTGAGGCTAAGGATCTGCGCTGGTATCCCAACGGTTGCGAACACTACCAAATTCCTAATACAAGAAATTGTATAAGGCGAAATAAAGAACAAAAATAAATAAATAAATAAATAAATTAAGAAATGGGAATTCAGATCTACATTGCAAAATACCAACAGATATTAGCAGTACAGAACGTCTTTAATGAGAAAATTAAAAATATAAGATCCCAGATCTCAGCAACACAGTACAAACCGCATACTAGCTTGGCAGACCCTGTCTCACATTGCATTCAGCACTTTAGTAATTTTAATCCTGTACCTGAGCAGGAAGTCTTAACTTTAATTTCTAAAATGAAACCCACTACTTGTTCACTAGATCCAGTGCCAATAAAACTAATAAAAAAGTGCAAAGGATGTTCTTGCAGCGCCTATTCTAAACATTATCAATAGTTCATTATTGCATGGCACAGTCCCTGTTCCACTAAAAGTGTCAGTCATTAAACCATTACTTAACACTGGAATTACCAGAGCATACAAAAAACTTGTAGATCCGTCCCACCTTAAATCGCTTTACACCGGCTGTTACAGACTGGAATCAAATGTATGTTTTTATTCTAAAATAGTAAGAATAAGAGCAGCTCACTTCTGAAAACGGACTTGTCCAGGATCAAACCCATAAAGTTTTGATTACCAGTCAACAGTTGATACCGTTGCGCCACCAAAGTGGTTGTAGCAAATGTGTGTCAATGTCACACCCTAATACAGGTTCTTTTTCTGCAGTTATATTCTTGAATAGAAGTGCATTTGTTCTGTTATATTTGTACCTTTTGTGAAACTGTTTATTTGATATTTGGAATTCAGGCTTCACACATTATACACTTCATGTCTACATTTTGTCAATTATTACTAAAACATGAAAATGTTTCTGTTTTAACAATGTGTTTACATAGATCATTGTAGACACGGAACACACATGAAATGCAGGTGTTCCAAATAACGATATAGTATTTATAAAAGGTGTCATTTTGCTTGACTTCTCACTCTATACAACTTCAAGCAACTGACACGCAGGTAAACAGACTTGAGCTGAGAAAACTGTGCGGCGGTAGGGGATGTGATAGTAGGCTGCTGGCTGCTTGCTGCTTATAGACACATTTATAGGACAAAAGACGCTGATGGAGAGGTGCGAAGCGATTTAAGGTGGGCCGGATTTACGAGTTTTTTCGGAGGCTCTGGTAATTCTAGTGTTAAAAAGGCAGACCTAGACCCACACATACTAAATAATTACAGGCCTATTTCAAATTTACCCTTTCTTTCTAAAATACTAGAAAAAGTAGTCGCCAGTCAGCTTCAGTCACACCTTACACATCACAATTTATTGAAGAAATTCCAGTCTGGTTTCCGCACTTAGTACAGAAACGGCATTAACGCGGGTTGTAAACAACATTCTGATATCCTCTGATGAAGGAAACTCCACTGTGATTATGTTGTTAGACTTAAGCGCAGCGTTTGACATCATCGACCATTCTGTTTTACTGCACAGGCTAGAAAATGACATTGGTCTTACAGGCAGTGACTGTCCTTGCCTGATTTAGCTCTTATTTTTCAAATTGATTTCAATACATACAGAAATGTGCTGACAGGGTTCCATCATTATACACAGAAGTGAGATATGGTGTCCTGCAGTGCTCAGTACTCAGACCTTTACTGTTTTCACTTTACCTGCTTCCACTGGGATCTGTCATTAGGAAACATAATGTTAATTTTCACTTGTATGCTGATGACACCCAGTTATACCTTTCTTTTAGATCAAATGAAGTTTCTCTGATGTTGCTTTTAATTAGTTGTGTTAGTGACTTAAAGGACTAGATGGATGAGAACTACCTATCTTTAAACACCGATAAAACAGAGATGTTAATTATTGGAGGGAGTGATGCTGATCACAAGTCAGCCCGCAATCTAAAGAGTTATCTTTGACTTCAGCATGTTATTTAAAGTGCATATTACAAAGTTGTCTAAATCATGTTTCTTCCATCTTAAAAATGTTGGAAAATTAAGGCTCTTTGAAAATAAACAGGATTCTGAGAAATTAATTCATGTAGGACTTTTCTAGTAGGACTAACTACTGCAATTCGGTGTTCACTGGATGTTCAAACTGTTCTTTATACAGCCTCTAGTTAATCCAAAATGCTGCTGCAAGAATTATTACAAGGACAAGAAAATATGAAAGCATAACTCCAGTTCTTAAATCCTTACACTGGCTCCCGGTTAAGTTTAGGGCAGATTTCAAAATCCTCCTTTTAACATGTAAAGCATTAAATGGCCGAGGTCCGGCTTACTTATCTGAACTTATTGTGACTTACAAACCAGAACGCAAATTAAGATCTGAAGATGCCCGTCTGCTTATGATTGCAAGAATTAATAAAATAACAGTGGGAGGTTGAGTTTTTAGGTACAGGGCCCCTAAACTGTGGAGTGGTCTGCCTGCTACTATAAGAGATTCCCCTTCAGTCTCAGCTTTTAAATCCCGGCTGAAGACTCACTACTTCAGTTTAGCACACCCTGACTAGAGCTTCTCATTAACTGTACAGACTGCATCTCTGTTGTTGGTCATTAGCACTAAAACATAAGTAATATGATAGTTAGAATTGGATACTAACCCTCACCTATTCTGTTTGTGCCACGGCTAACCTGCCAAGTTGTTTTGCCTGCCTAAGGTAAAGTCATCCCTGATGGAGGATTGCAGAAATTGTAGGGTAGAGGTGTCCTTTCATCAGATTGGCTGGCCCAGCGCTGTTTCAGCTATGGAATGGCCAAATGGGGGAGGCAGCTTGATGGCCAAGGTCTCCAGGACTCTAAACAAATCCAAATCATATTATATGATATGATCTACTATTAAATTCTGCTCCGTACTTGTAAAATTTTTATTTTTATACCGTATTGAGGATTTGTTCTGTTCTGTGTATTGTATTGTATTGACCCCTTTGTTTTTGACACCCAGCTAACCTAGAAAGGGGTCTCTCTCTGAACTGCCTTTCCTGAGGTTTCTTCCATTTTTTCCCTACAAGGGTTTTTTTTGGGATTTTTTCCTTGTCTTCATAGAGAGTCAAGGCTGGGGGGCAGTCAAGAGGCAGGGCCTGTTAAAGCCCATTGCTGCACTTGTGTGATTTTGGGCTATACAAAAATAAACTGTATTGTATAATACCTCTCAATCGAGGGGTGATGCTAGAGAAAACGCTTAAATGGAGTTAAAAAGTCCATATCGTGTGTGTTTGAGGCTGTGCATTGCTAATGACTACTTCTTAAAGAAGTTTTGTACTTGACCTTTCACCCTAACTGTTAGCCGTTGGTGCCGGTGCCAAATCAGCCCCATTAACCTTAAAAATATAAATTGCATTCCTTCAGATAAACTGACTAGGCTAACATAATCACAAAAATCGATGCAATCAAAGCATAATAAACACCTATAAACACGGACTGGGATTCCTGTTTCCTGTGTCCACACAATCTTAGACTGTTGACTGCAATATCTCCGACCACTCAATGCGTGGAATCTGAGGGTCTTAAACAAAAAACAAATAGGGAGAACTTTTTAGGGAGTCGGGAGCGAACATGAGTTGTGTCATCGGTCAATTCAAAGATGTGTGAACAATGGAATATTATATTTAGCAAGTGTTAAAGAAAATTCAAATGTAAGCTCATTTAAAGAACTTTTATATTCTGAATTTGAATAAAATTAGTCTGTAGTAATGCACTTAAAGCCTGGGGTTATGGTCATGTTGTTGTGCAAATTAATTATATTTTGCTGTGCTAATTCAGAATATTATTGAGAATTATTATTTTGAATATTGTTTTTTTGTTTTATAAAAAAAAATGAAACACTACAAAACAGGTTTGAAGCAAACAATTTACATGAAATATTTAATGTAAATCAAAATGACAAAAGAATCCAAAGTATTCTACAGTGTCATATTCAAAATCTGTATTCTACTGTATACTGAAGACCACAGTTTTCAAAAACATTTGAAAGTTTAATTCTGTATTAAAATAAAAACATTTAACAAACACTGCAAGTCATCAAAGGTAGAACCTGTTGCATTTTTTTTTCTTTTCCTTAACCACTTTGGGATAACAATATTGCTGTCTCGCTGGATTACAGCGTGTAACTTAGAGCAGAATTTCAAATACTTTGTGGCCTTGGGACCCCCCAGGTTTACCATTTTAAGCTCCTTGATGATCCACATTTAGCATTTGAAGAGTGGGGAAGGTTACCCGCTTTGTGAATAAAACACAATTAGAAACAAATGCATTTAGAAATGTGGTAAAATATCACAGAATATCATAGAAAATGTGGTGGCTACCACAGCTAGTATGCGGATCTATCACAATGAGTTCTATGTACAGTGTATTTCACAAATGTCTGTCACCATTTGCAATGTCAGGGATGTGTAACAGACCATCTGCTTACTGTACACGATTGCTCAGTCAGTACATGGCCTTCTCATGTTTAGGATTCAAGACCAAATGTTTCCCAGAGAATGTTATGTAAATTGTTCATTCACAGAAAAAATATATTCAATATACAATGAACCGTCGTTTATCACGTTTAATCCGTTCCAGACTCTACCGTGATAAATGAATTTTTGCGAATTAGGATTCTTTATTTATAAATCGAATATTTTCGCAGTTAGAGTATAGAAAACCTGTTTACGACCTTCTAAATACGTTTTTTAACATTATTAGAGCCCTCTAGACATGAAATAACACCCTTTGGTCACCATTACACTCGTATTACCCAATATATTAGACAAAATAAGAGAAAATAGGACATATTAGATGTTACAAATATCTTATTATTATTATTGTACTGTACATTTAATTACATACACACACAGTTCTCTCACACAACCACTAACCTATGAAGGCATGACCTCAGTAGGAGAGTCTTCAGGTGGTGCAGTATCTTCAGCAGGTGCGTTGTTGTCGTCTTCCGCTGAAGGAGTACTAGGAGTAGGCAGTGGGTGTCTGGGTGCGCGACTGAAGAAGATCTTGATAGGCAGTTGCTGCCGCTGTCTTTTCATATGGGTGAGGAGGCTTTTGTAGGGTATTGCCATTTTTGATCATATCCAAGAGTTTCACCTTCTCCTGGATGGTAAGCATCTTCCTCTGGCGCTTAGTTTTATTGTCAGAAGGCTTAGAAAAAGCAGCACATTTAGGAGCCATCGTGGGGCTTAGATAAAAGTTCTCAGAAAGCGCATGCGTAGTGACGTAAGCGTGTATGAGAAAAAATCGTGATAGAGTGAATCCGCGAAAGTCGAAGCGTGATATAGCGAGGGATCACTGTATATCTTTTGGACAATGAAACGCATGGAGAAACAGGATACACTTCAGGAGCATGTATTTAACAGTTTGAATTCACTTTCCCCCTTATTTACCCTTACAATTCTTCTGAGTGAATTGGTGTAGCAAAGACACAAATGAAAGCAAAGATTTTAAGCATCTGCGGTGGCATCCCAAATAGTAAAAGCCTCTTCCAAGTGTCTGTCCCATACCCGATCATCATTGACCAGGCCCCTCAAAACTTGTAGCCTCCATGAGTGATCTGTAGACCACCCCTTTGGCCACCTTGACCGTTGATTACCTCCCTTAGCATATCTGGAACTGGAATCGGAGGTAAGACAAGCCTCCCTTCATTGCCACACCTACTGTCTGCTAGTCCCCGCCCACCCAATAAATTTTTAATTGCATTATTTGCACTGACCACCCAGCCTACCACTATAATGCTCCCCAACCACTCCTACTTCATAATTTAAGGCAGTCTCATGAATTGTAGTAAGATTTGGGGCTCTCTTGACCCTATGTCTCTGCACCCTTGAATCCTGAACATCACACTCTAGTCTGGCTCTTGTTTGTTTTTGGTGTTTCCTGGGCACACACTGCTGCACTGGCCGAGGTATTCATATGATTTCACTTCCCATGTTCCTCTGGGGTTTCTCCTGCCCGAGCATTGCGTGTGCATGGACATCCTAAATAATTTACAGATTCATATCTTCGGGCAATTCATCATCACTGGTCTGGTGTATTGCATCTTCATTTCCTTAGCTTTGGGTGTTTTGGGCTGCCTCCTCACACTTTTACACACCCATTCCCTTTCCTTTGTGTAACCTTATTCCTCTTCAGAAAGAGCTGCCTGTTTTGTCCATCCCGGAGTTACTCTCTGTTTGATGTATTTTTGGTGTTAATATTTGCAGTGCTCCTTCTTTTGGAATGTGTTTTTGTAATTCAATTAGCAAGAAAGTGTGCTGAATTTGTCATTACAACTGATGGTGCATCACTAACATTAGAACTACTTTTATGGATCTAACACAATGAGATCCATATACTCCATGCCAAATGTATTAAAACATAGATATAGCAACCTGGCAGACACAATGCAAAAATGGCTGCCATTTAATCATCCATGTGGAAGCTGCACATTAGTGCTGGTTGAAGTGGCTCCCCACTCAGTGAAGCACTTTGAGTAATAAGAAAAGTGCCCTATAAGCGTAAAGAATCATTGTTTATTACTATTGTGATATATCCTGGAAAATGCATAAATAAATAAACTAGTAAAATGTAACACTGGAATCCATGAAGCCTTCAAAAATATTCGTAATGCTCGGTTTACATTCCTTTGCACCTCTTCATCAGTGTCGTTGTTTTGCAAATGCATCAATCAGCAGTGGCAGCCCGCTCACTCATCCCCACCAAGGCAGCTGAAGTCAAGTCAGATGCAAAATTCTCATAGCTGAAGTCTCTTTATCTGGGAGTGAGGTGTCTGGAATTGTAGAGGGTAAATAATATGTCGTTATTTGGAATACATACATTTCATGTGTGTTCCACGTCTACAGCGATCTGTGTAAATGTAGGATGAAAGGAAATGCGAGGCAAGAAACGTTGAACACATAACTAGAACAGAACCTTTTTTCTTGTTATAGTACTAATAAGAAAATGTTGACATGAAGTGTATAATATGTGAAGACTGAAGTCCAAATATCAAATAAACACTTTCACAAAAGGTATAAGAAAACAAGTGCCCTTTTATTCAAGAATAAAAAATTGTTCAATGTACACGCTGCTGTCAATGTGTAAAAAATGAAGCCCAAATATCAATTGATATAAAGTAGAAACGTCTGCCTGGCTGGTTCAGAGGTAAGGATTGCTGCCTCATAATCTAGTTGTTGTAGGTTTGATCCCGGGTCGTCCTCGCGCTTACCATTTTGAGAAGTGAGCTGTTATTGTTATTATTATATAATAAAAGCATACATTTGATATGAGTCTGTAACAGCTGGTGTAAATGTATGGTTCTTGTAAAAGTTGGCACTGAAGGGACAAGATCAGACACACAGCTCAATCATTTCTTCTTGGTTTCTTGTTTAGCAAACAGACAGTGCAGTATCTATGGTGGATGTTACTTTTACTCGCACACAGACATTCACATCAACATGTCATGTGAACAATTTTTTTATTCTAGAATCCAACAATAAAACTGAATAAAAAAATCATTCAAATTCAGTTTAATTCAAGAACCCAAGAATAAAACTGAATGAAAAAAATCATTCAAATGGCATGTTGATATGAATATTCGTGTGAAAGGAAAAAATAACACCTTTTTCAAGTACCATACATTTACACAGAATGTTACAGACTCACAACAAATGTAAGTTTTTGTTGTATGATAATAATAATGATAATAATAGCAGCTCACTTCTCAAAGCACTAAATACAGAGAAGACGCAGGATTTGAACCTAGTACCTTTGCTAAAATGTAGCTGTTCTACTGCACCATCTGCCCAGATCCATGACATGATCCAAGTGTTACCACAAGCGTGACAAATGCTTGAAAATGGGATGCGCAAACACACACGTATGTGATTGCCTTTTACTTTGTACTGACTGATAGTTAGGCTTGAGCAACATGTCATTTGAGCGTTTTCTTTTTCTTCAGTTTTATTCTTGGATGAAAGCATACTTGTTTTGTTACACCTTTTGTAAAAGTGTTTCTTGGATATCTGGGCTTCACACATTCCTCACTTCATATCAAAATGATGTCGTTATTACTATAACATATGAAAATATTTTCTGTTTTAGCTGTGTGTTCAGCATTTCTTGCCTCATATTTCCTCTATCATTCTGAATTTACACAGATCATTGCAGACATGAAACACATAGGAAATGTACGTATTTCAAATCATGGTATTACATTCCCAATATAATTCTTTACAAACTCATTGCCAGAAAAACACTTCAACACAGACATCAACTGTGAGGATTTCCGCAGGGTGATGCCTTCATCTGACTGAATGGAAGGTGGTGAAGGGTGAAGCAGGCTGCGTTCTGCTAAATCTACACATTTACAAAACAAAAGCGGGTTGTTAGCGCATTGATAAAGAGCTACGAGCTTCTTGGCTTATGTCAGGAAAATGTAAGGAGGTCAGGGACAACGAAAAAAATAGAGAGCTTCAGAGATTCTAGTGTTAAAGAAAAAAGCTTTGGAGAACTGGTGAACTGGGTTGAAGGGGCAACACCTGGGAAGGGCAATGCTCTTTCCTCACAGAGTGCCATCACGGTTGTTTATTTGGTTTTCTGCAATCCCCAAGTAGAGTCCCCTGTATCCTCTCCACCTCCTCTGTTAGGGCAGCAACCAGCCTAGTCAGGTCCACTGGTTCTGACAGCTTCCAGTAGAATCCTGCTGACTACACCACTGTAATGAAAACACAGGACAGTCTGAAAGCATTGGGGCACCTTGAAGGCGAACCTTGCGTATTTGCTAGTCAGAACTAAAGAACGAGACAAAAACGGTTTGAAGGTCTTTTCAGACTGGCGTTAGCATGATGACTGACAAAAATGGAGACGCTGCCCCTTAGAACGAAGCAAGACCGGAAGGGACAGGGCCAGGAGATGGCAACCTGGAAATTACATCACATCATCTAATTTGTAGGAGAAAGAGGAGGAGAAGCATTAGATAACAGTGCCAACCCTCGACTTGGGGTGGAATTACAACTAGATGAACCTTCAAGTTGTCTCCAAATCATACGTGTGTGACAGAGGTATTAATCTGCCGATCCTTTCATTCTTATCTAAGATAAAATTCAGAGCAACAAGCACAAGGCAAAAAGCAACACAGAACAAGGCAGTGCAGTCTTACAAGTATATTCACTACTTTGGTTGTTTTCAGATGTGTTCACATATAAAGTGAAAAGTAACTCCTGCAGTAGCCATGTCTGTCAGTCTGTTCATCTGTCCTCATGAAACAATTCTCATCCAAGTGGACCAGTTTTGTTCAGACTGGCTCAGAACCTACAGCAAGATGACTTGTTGTCCCCCAACATGAATTGCATTATGTGGATTAATGACATAAAGGAGAGACGAGGAGGCTTCAATGAAGTTTGTATTAATAGGCCACCTGTGTAGCAAGAAGGAACTCTTGTGTAGAATGGAACCCTTGGCAATTTACATCGATTAGGAATGAAAAGACAAAGACACGACACACACAAACTCTTACAGAGTTGTATATGTGACATAATCAAGTAGCTGCCAGTAATTTTAAAATATAAATTTAACTTGTACATTGGAGATGACGGTTCTCACACACTTTATCATGCAGTTCAGAGTTTCTGCAAAGAACACCATTTGCTATTATTTAAAAGTACTGAGTTAATACAACTTCAAGTTGAGAGTAATATTAATATGAAATAGTGTAACTAAACAGCTAAAATATAATAAAAGACTATTTAGGAGAGATGTGGTGGGCTGGCGCCCTGCCCGGGGTTTTTTTCTTGCATTGCTCCCTGTGTTGGCTGGGATTGGCTCCAGCAGACCCCCGTGACCCTGTAGTTAGGATATAGCGGGTTGGATAATGGATGGATGGATGTTTAGGAGAGATTATGAAAAATCTTTTTTTTCTTTATTAAGCACATTTATTGTCCATTGTGGTATAATTCGCTCTATAGCACCCCTTGAACCCACCAGGACACACGTTTAAAAGCACCAGGAATACTTCCTTTAATATTCTTCTATAAAGTGCACAAAGCACCGCACACTCCACAATTCTTCCAATAATAATACAAATCAATAATCAATAACACAATCACCAACTCCCAGCAGCTCCATCACACTCCCACCCAACTCCGGCTCGATCTGCTGGGGTTTCCCATAGTCCTTTTAAAGTCTCTGACCCGGAAGTATTCCACCTCCGGGTCAAACGCCTTCTTCAGGTGTCATGGAAGTACTGCGGGTTTCCGTCCTCATGACTCCTAAATACTTCCGGGTTAACGTCACCATAATAGTCCCCGGGTTCTTGGTGAGCTCCCCCTGGCAGCACCCAACAGGGCTGAAGAACCGGACTCCATGTCCCATGCTGCCCTGCGGGAATCCGAGGAACCATTTCTGTCCAGGGGAGCTGCCACCTAGCGTCCCGGGGGATGTAGTGTCCTAAAACGGCTCTCTCTCTTAGTTGAGGGATGTCCCGGCCAGACTGAAATGCCAGCCGTCCATCACACCATATAGTGATAATGGTGAACAGACTAATGTAGTACAGAAACATTCGTTTATTTTTGTTTCTTCCTGAGCTGCAAATCTGACATCCCACAAAGCTGAGCGTAAATGGAGGAAAACTCAATGAACAGTTCACTATGAAATACTGAAGGCGCATCTAGTCCATCCAGTCAGGCAGTCCTATTTTTCTAAAATTATAAGTGAAAATGCAGGAAATCCAAGAGCTCTGCTTTCTGCTCTCAGTCATCTTCTAAACTCAACTCAATCAGCCGATTGCCTCCTGAATACTTTAAGCAAAACATGCAATGCTTTTGCAGTATTCTTTAATCACAAAATAAACGTGGTGGCGGGCTGGCACCCTGCCTGGGGTTTGTTTCCTGCCTTGTGCCCCATGTTGGCTTGGATTGGCTCCAGCAGACCCCCGTGACCCTGTAATTAGAATATAGCGGGTTGGATAATGGATGGATGGATACATGACATTAGATGAGCTTATGAGCTCACAATAGTGAACTAGACTCCTCTCTAAAATAGGTTTACCTGAACTTCATTAAATAATTACTCAGTTATAACCTTCCACTTGTACCCTTGGCCAGACCCAACACACTTTTTAAAAGAAATTTTCTGATGTGCTCATCGATGTTGTACTTGAGAAAGTGAGCCCCTCTTTAGATATGGGGGTCTTCTGTAAAGACAGCAGTAGTTGAACCCCTGCTCAAGAAAAAGAATCTTGATGCCTCTGTCTTCAACAATTTTAGACCCCTCTCTAACCTGCCTTTTTAAGTCAAATTCCAGAAAAAGCAATTCCAGTTGAATAATTACTTTAATAAACACGCCATACTTGATAACTTTCAGTCAGGTTTTAGACCAAATCACAGCACAGAAACTTCACTGCTTAAAGTAGTTCATGACCTGCAGGGTTAATGCTGACGCCGAGCACACAGCTGTTCTCATTCTGTTAGATTTGAGTGCAGAATTCGACACCATAGACCACCGCATTCTTATTAATCATCTTAGCCAATGCGGGTTTTTTCTGGTAAAGTCCTAAATTGGATTCAATCTTATTTAACACGCAGGAAATGTCTTTTTACGTATGGTGATTGTAGCTGAAGGATCCATGATATTTTATATGGGCTACCACGAGGATCTATTCTGGGCCCACTGTTATTTTTTCAATTCACATGCTACTTATAGGCAATAGGGTGGGCCACCACAGCTATGCAGATGGCATACATATTTACTTATCTACAGCCCCCGATGACCCTGACTCTGTGCCCTCTGATCCAATATCTGCCTAGTATTACTGAATGGATGTCATTTTCTCAACCAAAATAAGGAAAAAACTGAAATTTTAGTTGTTCAAACAAATAGAAATAGTGAGGATCTGACCCCTTGGCACTCAAAGTCAAGAACTTCAGAACTTAGGTGTGATCATGGACTCTGATCTAAACTTGAAATCACTCATTAACTAGATTACTAGGACTGCGTCTTTTCACTTAAGAAATATTGCAAAACTTCTTTTAACATTGTGAGGTGCTGAAAAATGAATCCACACTTTTGTTTTAGCCGACTAGATTGCGGTAATGCACTCCTAACAGGAGTACCTAAGAAAGATGTCAACCAGTTGAAACGAGTTTAAAATGCAGCAGCAAGAATCTTCACTAGAAAAGAAAACCTGGGCACATCTCAGCAGTTTTAGTATCATTCCATTGGTCACCTGTGTCCTTTAGAATCGATTTTAAAATACTGCTAATACTGGTATATAATCCATCAATCCATCCATCATCCAACCCGCTATATCCAAACTACAGGGTCACGGGGGTCTGCTGGAGCCAATCCCAGCCAACACAGGGCGCAAGGCAGGAAACAAACCCCAGGCAGGGCGCCAGCCCACCGCAGGGCACACACTCACACGTCAAGCACACACTAGGGACAATTTAGGATCGCCAATGCACCTCACCTGCATGTCTTTAGACTGTGGGAGGAAACCCACTAAGACACGGGGAGAACATGCAAACTCCACACAGGAAGAACCCGGGAAGCGAACCCAGGTCTCCTAACTGCGAGGCAGCAGCAGTACCACTGCGCCACCGTGCCATCCCTGGTATATAATTTTAGGATTAATTTTGGAGAGCCTGTCCCATTACATTCCCAGTCGTAACTTCAGATCGTGTCACACTGATTTGCTTATTATACCGAAAGCTAAGCATTAAAGAAGTGGTGAGGTGGCCTTTTACTGCTGTCCACCAAAAATTTGGAATACGACTTTACTGACAGAGATACGCCAGGCTAACACCATTGATCCATTTAAAAAAAACATTAAAAACTCACTTTTTGAATTTGCCCTCTTCTGAATTGATTTCTGTTCTACTTCTAATAGATTACATATGAATTACAATACCATACACTTCCTTGATGTGCTATCATTATTCATTTCTACTTTTTTTGGTTTTCTTTTCCGTTTTCTCTGTGGTGGCGTTTTATGTCACCACCACCACCTGATCAAAGTCCTGTGCTTGTGATGATGGAATGAAAGTCGAGACTCCAACTGCCGACGAGACCCACTGCATCAAACTGACTAATATGAAGATTAAAAACAATAAGATTGACTTTAGCAACTTTATGTTAGGTAGAAGGCACCGTGTTCTGTTTTGTTTTGTTTTCTGTTCTCTCTGGTCATCTGCATGTAGACTTATCAGACTTATCTTGATGGACCTAAAAAATGTATGTATTATATCTTTATCAATTATGTTTATATATTATTTATTCAGTTATAATAATAATAATTCTTTGCATTTATATAACGCTTTTCTCACTACTCAACCTGCAATTGCTGAGCTCTTTAATGGCCTTCCTTGCTCAAGGACCCAGTAGAGCAGAGTCCCTTTTGGCATTTAGGGGATTTGAACCGGCAACCTTCCGATTGCCAGTGCAGATCTCTAGCCTCAAAGCCACCACTCCACCATTTCTAAATTGCTGCATTGTTTTTCTCTTGTAACTCTTCTTTTATATTGTGTAAAGGCACTCTGAGTTACATTAATGGAGTGAAAATGTTCTACAGCAAATGTCTTCTTAATTGAAAACCAAATCGTTTAGCGCTGCTGTATTTGTATTCAAAGAGTTTGCCTGCCACTGCCTCAAAGAAATGCATGTTGTGTGTCTGATGATTTAAGAAAAGGAAGACGTCTAGTAAATCAGACAAAGACAATCAGCACAACGTCAGACTGACAGAGAGCAACGGGGGGAATACTGTTTGGAATTTAATGTGAGGGTCCGGAAAAGACAAAAACACACAGCTGTTACTGTACACTGTGTGTGTGTGTGTGTGTGTGTGTGTGTGTGCGTGTGTGTGTGTGTGTGCATGTGATGTGCGTGTGTGTGAGTTCACCCTGTGATGGAGTGGCGTCCTATCCGGTGATTGTTCCTGCCTTGTGCTCAGTGCTTGCTGGGATTGGCTTCAGCTACCCTGTGACCTGCTCTGTATTAAAGGGTAAAGAAGATGGATGGATGGATGTTGTTTAGTTAATCTTAGTATAAAGAACACAAACTGTGTGACTAACAACATTAAAATGAGCAGTGAAACTGGGGGTCTGCAGCAGCCTTCTCTCACTGACCTCCATCACAAACAAGTGGTAAAGAAGGCCAACTCAATTCTGTCATACAGCAGCCATCTTCTGTCTGCAAGGTGTCACTTGTGGCCATCAAGCTGCTGATTTAGGGTCTCAAGGGTGAAGTCCCTTTTATGCCGTGAGCTATCGGCCTTCTGAATTCTAGTAGCTTCAGGAGTCCTGCGGAGTTCTGAGTTATTATTGTTCAAGAATCGTTATTCTGATTTGTAGAAGTCTTATGGTGTGAGTGCTGATTACCACAATGGCTATCATGTGTGGTCTCTTGGATTATATGAAGTGTGGACCACCACATCATAATACCTTCTGCATAAAGTCCGTCAGGAATCGTCTTATACATTGCAGACCATAATACCTTAAAACACAATTTATGGGTCACGTTTACTGGTGAACTCATAGCTCACATGAACAAATAAAGAAATAAACTCATCTTTTCATAAAATAGTTTTTTTTATTTTACAAAATATGCTGTGATATTTCACATTAATTTCAGTTTCTTGGTTTTCACATCACCACAGAGGACCATTTTGTCTCCTCAGGTTCACCATAAAGGGATGAAGCGGACATGGAGTGGACAATCCAGATCCCCAAACCACCACCAAAGCACTGGGTGCTCGTCCATCACAGGCCACGGGGAGAACACGAGAACTGCAGACATTTATCAGGCTGCTTTAGAACGGAGAGGCCGCCATGAAGGCTCTGCATGGACACATTGAATGGGCAGTCGCTCAGCGGCCTTTGGATTCTCAGCGCTGGCTTTACGTCTTCATGGATTATTGATGTGTTTTATTGTGTTGTGTGGATTGTTATATTGTAGGAGTTGAATTTGAACCCTGGTTCGATGGGCTCCTAGCATATGATGGAGGTTCACTGTTTAAAGGAACTCAGCTTCATGATTTGCTGGGACTGTGCTGAGTCTCATATTCTGCTGAGCTTATACTTAAAGGCTGAAGGTGTTATTTTGATATTCACTATGATAAAGGTTTGAATTATTAAGAAAAGGCATTCTAAGTGACTTTATAGCAAGAAATGAAAAAGCAGGTCTTGGTATAAGAAGTAAAAGTCATCTTTAAAGTGTGCTGCTTGCTCTCCTGTTCTGCTCAGGCTAAGTTTCCTGTTGACAGACCCGCCTGAACAGAAGGAAACATAAAGTCAGTCACCCAAAGGGCTGAGAATGACATGGACGTGCCTGTCATGTGCGGAGTGAACTTCTAAAAACACCTAAACAGTCACAGACTCCTGAGTTAACAGGACGGTCAATCAGCTGAGTGGGCCGCGTGACCATCTAAGGTCTCGATGTTTGGTGACGTCCTGTTAGCAACTGGATAAACCAATCAGGTTAAAGGATTTCTGATTATGTGATGAACCCCTTGGCATTGTGATCTAATCAATGAAGAGTATAAACAGAGTGAGACAGGCGCCTCTCCTTTGTAACACTCGCTAATAAGGTGCTTGTGCTCCTACTGAGAGACGGAGATAAGAAAGAAGACTGACTGACGCTTTTCTCCTGCCTGTGTTTTATTGACTAAACGGGACACCAAGAGTGGGGTGCTGGTAAATTTCATTAAACGATAAATCACAATAGTTTTTATTTACTGATGACAATATGATAACAGAGAATCTTACATCCACCCTTGTAGAATCATTAAAAACTGCTGCAGCAGCCCTACTAGATGCAATAGCAGTAATGATGATAAAGATGATTCAAAATCATTTAAAGCTGGTTTTAAAAAGAAGTAAGAACTATATAAAAATTAAACCTCATTTGACCTTCTCAGTCGCCCATTTCAGTTCCTCACAGTCACCTCAGTGTCATTTAGTGAGCCAGCAGTGTGAGGAGTGAAGGCCGACTGCTCCGTCTGCACTCGTCTGTCATCTGCTGCCTTATTGAGGAGGAGTGCAGATTAAAGTGCAGGAATAGGAAACATTAACTTCACAATTAAAATAAAAACATTAGTTTGACACAACCCTAAAACAATACATAAACAAGTGTTTTGTAGGGTTTAATTCTTAAACAAATCCCCACCAGCCTGACCAAAGCTGTGTCACTGAACAGAATGTCAGCCGTCGTCTGAGTTCTGCTGTGGAGTTTTGAGATGTGAAATCTGAAGGTCTCTGTAAATTGTAACTCCAGATGTGAAAAGATATTCATATTGCCAGAATCTGGGCAAAATGCAGCACATTACTTAACAATTTATGATGAAATAGATAATACTGTCCCAAAATAATATACATAACAGTAATCATTTTCAGTCAGTCATTCATTTCCCAACTTGCTATATCCCAACACAAGGTCATGGGGGTCTGCTGGAGCCAATCCCAGCCAGCACAGGGCGCAAGACAGGAAACAAACCCCGGGCAGGGTGCCAACCCACCGCAGGGCAATCATTTTACAATGTAAAAAAAAAATAAAGTGACCAAGAATATGAATATTCAGGAGTCTCCTACATTTTCAGTTCTGTTTATTACATATTCAAATAAGAAGTCTTATAAAAATAATTGTGGTGAAATAAGTAATATTCATAAACAGCTTACACTCCACACCAATAGAGTACAATTTTAACATAAATAGCCTTCAATACAATACAGCGAATATGAAATGATTGTATTGTTAAGAAATATGTTTAAGTATTGCACTGCTAATATGAAAAATAAGTCAAGCATAATGTACTAATAATTTAAAATATCTAAGCACTGAAAATTACTTTTGCATTTTTTATTTTCTTTCACATTTACAATAAATGGAGCACTGAAGAAGCTGAGCTAAATATCTTAAATGTCAGGAAGATTTTAAGTGCTTTTCGAAACCAGGAATACAGGAAAGCATAAAGAATTGGATTAACTCCAAAGTTCACTTCACTTACAAACACAAAGACATTCCTGATGACATATGTGATTGGGTTACTAAAATCAATAAATAGATTGTATACATTGATAGGCAGCCAGCAGATAATAAAAGCTGCCACAACTACTCCTAATGTTTTTGCGGCTTTTCTTTCAGACGGTTTTGATATTTTACTGTCACTCACCTCCTCAGTTTGTCTCTTTTCTATCATACAGTTGATGGCTCTTGAATGGCTTCTTGCAACCACAAATATTCTGATATAAAAACCAATCATTAGTGAATAAGGAATAAAAAAACTGATAAGTAAAAAAAAAATACACATTTCATAAGAAGTGAATACTGCACAAGTTTCTTCACATAGCTCTGTTACAATTTCACTAAAACATAAAAGTATGAGTGTAATTAAAAGTGCAGACAGCCACACTACAGCAATGCTGATATTTGCTACAGTTAAAGTTATTTTTGAACTGTAAAAGAAAGGATGGCACACAGCAATGTAGCGATCAATGGATATTAAAACCACATTATATATCACAGATATGCTAAGAATATTTGCAAGTGCCTGATATAAATAACAATAAAGAACTCCAAAGTACCAGCAAGGAGTTTCAATCAGGAGAACCAAAGAAAAGGGCATCACAAAGAAACCGACTAAGAAATCAGCTGCTGCGAGTGAAAGGATCAGAAGATTAGTCGGCGTGTGCAGCTGAACAAAATGAGAAATAGAAATGATGACAAGAAGATTTCCAAAGACTGTCGAGAAAAGCAAAAGACACGAGAAAGTGTAATAAAGTCCATAAACTTCAGTTTCATATATCGGTTTATGACAAGATGTATTACTGTGAGGGTAACAACGTCCAAGTTTCAGTTGTTTAAACTCCATGTCTGTCCCCTGACTGAGCCGTCCTGCCTGCACACTAAGATGTTTATACACTGAGGCCCTGCGACTGCCATATTCTCTCGGCTGACGTAATTCACATGAGGCAACTCTCTGCTGTGTTTGCTTCACAAATTCTCTCAGGATGTTTGTTTGTTCATTTCAGTTCTTACTCACTAATGAGTTCATCAAATCTCTGATGTCTTCATTATATTTGTTTTTCAGGAGCCGCTCAGGGCTGAGGTGGTCTCTCCTCACAGCTCCACAGTGGTCCAGCTGCTGGCTCTCTGCAGTTTCCTTCTTCTCCCTCTGTCTGCTGTTTTTGTTTTTTTGTTCTCAGTCACTTTGACTTTCTTTCCTCATCACAGCGAGCAGCACATTAAATCAGCAGGTTCAGATGAGCAGAGGTTGTGCCCAGTGGTGGTCTGACACTCCATCCTGTCCTGTGCTGCTCAGAGCCCCTCTGACACCTGTGAGCTGAACCTGCAAGGAGTGTGCTGGACCACCCTGTGCTCATGAGAGGTCCACACACACACACATACAGTGTACAGTAACAGCTGTGTGTTTTTGTCTTTTCCGGACCATCACATTAAATCCCAAACAGTATTCCCCCCGTTGCTCTCTGTCAGTCTGACGTTGTGCTGATTGTCTTTGTCTGATTTACTGGATGTCTTTCTTTTCTTAAATCCTCAAACACACAACATGCATTTCTCTGTGGCAGTGGCAGGTAAACTCTCTGAATTCCAATGCAGCAGCGCTCACTGATGTGCTTTTTTATTTAGAAGACATTTGCTGTTTATCTGATCACTACTCTGTTAGCCATCATCACTCTAAGGACAGTTAAACTTCTTAATAAATATACGAATGATGTCAAAGTCTCACCAAAACAATCTTCTATTATATTGTAATTCTGAGACTCATTATTCTACATTAATATTACTGTTGTATTAAAGTCATGCTATATTAGAGTAACAGCAAGTGATGTTTCTACAGAAAAAATGAAACATTCAATAAAAAATACGAGAGGACTGCCATCTCCAACCTGCAAGTTCAGTTTTCATTAAACAATTAGCAGCAGCTGCTCAGAGATGGCAGACGTACAACTTTACAGGAGTTTGTGTGCGTCGTGTTGTGGTCATTCTCGTCCTCATCATCACAGACAGTGAAGTGGTCCTCACCACACAAGTTCATACGTGATACACAGGTGTCTCTCCATGTGTCAGTGAAGTACCTAGTGTGTGACTATTCACATATTTATGTCATTAGTCCACATAGTGCAATGCATTTTGGGGGACAGCAGGTCGGCAGGCTTCACATTGTAAACCAGCTATGTACAGGGAGCCCACCCATCGTCAGACACTCACACGTCTCCACAAGCAGTACAAAGGTTAGGTCTGAACACACAGTGGGAGTTCTGAAACTTAAAATTACTGCGTATGAGAAAGTCTTGGGTGTTATAATGGACTTGTCACTATCAATTCCAGACAGTGTTCAGAAGCCATTGTGATGGGAGGCCATGGCCACTACCTGGCCTGGATGCCTAAAAAGTGGAAGGACCAGGGGAAAGGGTATTGGTGAGGCAATTCCTTCCCTGGGACACTAGAGGGCAGCCCTTCTGGGCAGCTGTAGCACCATGGATTCGCACAGGGCATGTCAGGAGCTGGAGTTTGGTGAAGCCCTTTTGGGTTCCGTGGGGGCTGTCAGGGGGAGCTGCAGAGCCCTATAGAGGACCTCGAGTGCACATGGGAGTGATTCCAGGTAATACTGATGAACAATCCCAGGACCTGAATAAGAGGAACCACCTCACCCCTTTGAATGGCTAGAGTTGGGAGGAAGAAGACAAAGCCTGAGGAGGACTAGAGGCGGATTGACTGGCGGCAAGAAGGGACTGTGTATAGGTGTGTTGTGGTGTTGGTGTTTTGTGCTCTTTAAACTGTAAATAAACCAGGTGTTGAGTTTGAACCTGTGTCCTGCCTGTGTATGTCCGGGTTAGGGCGGCTGTATGCACCCTGGTGACTTCACACCATTAAGCCGGCTAAGAGGATGTCAGGTTATATAGCGCCATGATGTGTACAGCAGATTTCCCAACTGTCAGTCCACAGATCAGCACCAGTCCATACAAAATTTTTCCTGTCCACAAAACAGCAGGACAGCCCATTATGACCGCCTTAATAAAACTTTCAGTGTGTTCTGTTCATTCAGTTGCTATGTCTCTGTCATTCCAACAGGTGGCACTTCATAAACATTTTAGTGGTAAAATGCATTGCATTTGTCAATCCAACAGATGGCATATAACAAACATTAACACTGCTTGTACGAATCCTCTACTAAGTGGTGTATCAAATAGACAGAGCAACGGGACAGACACACTGCACTGCAAACGTGAACAGTGAATACAACCAACAGAGAGTAACTGCTGGGCAGACAGAAATCATCTTATCCACCTTAATAAAAGGACAAGAGTCTTTGTGTCTGTGTATGTGTGAGTCCGTCCGGTTGCCATGTCTCTGTCATTCCAAGATATGCATCACCAGCACCTGCAATAATACAATGCATCCAACAGATGGCTGTTGCTATATCTCTGATATAAGACATTTGCTACTGAATTACAAAAACAAATTCCAATAGATGGTGCACTGCAAATGTTAACACAGAATATGTAAAACCAAGAGTTACTGCCAGATGGACAAAAACAGGCAGCTGTATCTGAAGAGGAATAAGCTTCTACGAGGGAAAGGGATGTCTAAGCATATGATGAGAAAGCGCAAAACATGCAATGCTAAGGAAATCTAGCATAAAAGAAATCGAGATGTGATGCACCAGACCTGGGATGATGAATTGCCTGAGGATGTGGATGTGCAAATTATTATGGATATCCGTGTACACACAAAGCTCGGGTAGTAGAAATCCCAAAGGAACATGGGAAGTGAAATTATAAGAATACCACGGCCTTTGCAGCAGTACGTGCCCAGGAAACACCAAAAACAACCAGCGCCAGACTACAGTGTGATGTTCAGTGTCAGAGGGTGACGGGGCATAGGGAGGAGGGAGCTCCAATTCTTACTACAACTCACGACATTACCTTAAATTATAATGTAAGGATTTTAGGGGAGCATTATAGCAGTAGCCTGGGTAGTCAGTGCAAATATTGCAGTTAAAGATTTATTGAAAGCAGACTAGCAAAGAAGAGGTGTTGTAATGAAGGGAGACTTGTCTTACCTCCAGTTTTGGTTCCAGACAGGTCAAGATGCAGATTCTGTGAATTTAATGGAAAACAGCAGGCATCCTAATTGTTCTTTCTGTGAATATTATCCCTCCTCAATCAACAACTACTGAAAGGTCCTGACTTATGTAACAAACTCATTGACGTCCTTGCAAGAATTTGAGAGGAGCCAGTGGCATTATTGGCAGATATCAAATCAATATTCCAGTAAGTTAAAGTCCCCAATAAAGACACAGGTCCTGGCACAAGCTGCTCACGCTGGGTTACTACACAGTGCCCAGTGCTGCCAGGACAGAGTCGGACTTGACACGACCGTTTATGTAAAACAAGGGGTTAGTAAATGAACGGATGAAGAAGACACAAAAAGAAAATCAATGAAATGATGAAACATCTAGTTATCTAAGATTACTCAATTGGGAAAGCCAATGTTAGAATTTATCATCACAACAATGTTATTAAGTAAGGGAGTTGATGTTTTAAATTAACTCTTAGTTGTATTTTATTAATCTCAGGCAATGATTTGACTATCGACTGAACATTCTAATTTTGGACATTAATAAATCGAATTGAGTGCATCTTATTTCTTGGTTATGACATATTGACACATATTGTCGTGAAAGGCCATTAGATATAATCACAGTTACTATCACATTTAACTTTCCTTTTCTCTCTGATGTCAAGTTCTCCTGTTGTGTTTCTGCAGCTTGTGCTGAACTTCTTCACTTTTCAGCCCTGCTGTTTCTCTCAGACTTTTATTCTTGTTATTTATGCTCAGATAAATATTGTGTAAGTTCACATTTATTCCTTTTGAGAGGCACATCACAAAATCTTCAGGCTTTCTTTCTTTGTCATTTCTCAAATGGCTGCTGGGTTCTTGTAGAGTACAATGGCTTCTGCTGCTTCATACACAGAAAGTGTTTAGTTATCTTGGTAAGTCATTTAAAAATATAACAACACAATACAGTGGGATGTACTCATTCATGTGTTTTGATATTTTATTTTTTTGTAATGAATGCTTTAGTGAGAATTTGACCATAAGTGTTTTTTCAGTGATCATTAACCTGATGCTTTATATCCGTGTGTTTAGATAAACCTCAGCATGTTGATTTCAAACACGTGAAAGTTCTTTGTGTCAAGTCGTGTCACTGATCCCAAACAATGCTGTGACTGTCCACTCAGATCCTAAATTTGATTCAGCTCATCGTATTTCCTGATTGTGATGTCTGTTCAGGTGAAATGCCATTATATAAACACACACAGCTGAAGTCATTTTGTGGTTAAATTCCTTGACTTTGCTCTCTGGTGTCAGTTCTCATCTCAGGTTTCTCCAGTTTGCACTGAGCTTTATTTTATTTGTTCCCTTGACGGCTCTTTCTTTCCCCTAACTGCAGGCAGACAAGTTGCAGGTTACGCAATCCGCTCCACGGATGAAGTTGTTGAAAGTGTCTCCCTTCAGAGAATTCTCTTTATTGGCCAAGTGCACTAATGTGGATGAGGAATTTGTCTTGGTAGCATTGATGCAACACACAAAGAGAGCACAAAATATAAAAAGATCAAACATGACAGAGTGGAAAGGGATTTTATTATGCTGTATACTCAAGTGCTTTAAATTTCCCAAAGAATAATAAACAATTTCATGTTTTATGTTGTCATTGCTGTATACTTTAATTGTAAGCAGTCTTTCCATGGAGCAGCCTGTCTTCACATTAAAGGAGAATGTGTGGCTGCTACAGACAGAGGGACGTTTGACACAGAGGGGATTTTTTCTTCAGTCACATGAGCAGACAGACACTTTTTGCAAAGAAGTAGAATTTAGAAGGTGAAAACTTTAAAGAGCGCAATTATATTTTTTAGGAAGAGTCAAGTTAGAATCATCATTTACTGCACTTTCCACATGTGTAAAAGTGGTGCTTTTGAACAATTGGTTATCTTTGTTCATGCTCTCCTCATGGACATGTACTGATACGGTCTGTCAAAATGACATTAGACAGAGAGGGGCTAGGAGTGCTCACCTTGGTCCTGACAAGCTTTAAAAAGTCATCAGCTTTAAGAGAAAGCATTCCGTCATGTGCTGAATTAAAGAAAAGAAACAGGAAGGAATAGAAGACAGAACAAACAGAGCCACAAAGCCATTAAGAGACTGAAAAGCATTGCACATTCAATTGTGATAGCCTGCATCATCTGTGACAGCTCCTCAAATAGCAAGTTTGTATCTCTGATTTGCACACCCAATTACCTTTTCATTTGCTTTCGCTTTTTTGGCACATTAAGAACATTTAAGAATATTAAAATTTCTAATGACTGAAAAAAAGTTTATTGCCTGCTCCCCTTGCTTACATTAGTATTTGCCTCGTCTTGCCGTCTGGGGTTACAGAGAACAGAGGAGACGTTTTTTAATAGGTGAAGTGTAGCACAGTAGCAGTGAGTCCTGGGTGAAATCAGAATCTGTAGTCCCTGGTCAAGTGTATTGTGTCTGCAGGAGACTTTCACAGCATAGTGAGGAGGAGATCAGTTTTGTTGAAAGAAAAAGTCTTCATTATCATGCTGTCTCTGTAATTGTGCTAAAATAGTGTCCCTCAGCATGTTAAGATACAGGTCATGTGTAATAGTTGTATGGAAAAAAACAGGTAAAAGTACCCCTTTATATATAAGACCTGACCAAACTGTAACCCCCGGCTGATTCAACTGTTCTTCTTTTGTTACATGGGGATTTTCTATGCAATAACAGACACAATTGTGGCAATTTACATCACCATCCATCCATCCATCCATTTTCCAACCCGCTGAATCCGAACACAGGGTCACGGGGGTCAGCTGGAGCCAATCCCAGCCAACACAGGGCACAAGGCAGGAACCAATCCCGGGCAGGGTGCCAAAATTTACATCACCTGAAAGTTTAAATTGAGCTTCATCGCACCATATAATTTTATCAGTGATGCTATTGCCTTGTTTTTCTTCATTCATAACCACTTCACAGAATTGTAAACATTGATTCGGATCATCCTCTAATAACCCATGAATCAATCATGGCCAATACATTTTCAAACATAAACATCACATTAGACGACTCAAAGATGTACAGGAAAAGCTCAACTCAAATGAAGGTCTTTTTTTGAATTTCTGGGGCATTCTGAAAATCAAAATCAATAACAAGTCATTTCCTGGTTCTTATCACTCACTGGTCGACCATTTTTTGGAGCATTACAAATGAACCCAGTTTGGTGGAATTTACTGAGTATTCTGTAAATTGTATGTCAACTTGGTGGAGGTGTATGAAATCGTTCAGCCCATTTCTGTCGAACATTTTCAACATTCTGTGTCTTCAAATATTGTTTAAATATCCACTTTCGTTGGTCATTGATTAAATTACCAACCATCATCACTTAAAAGAAAAATCATAATTAAGGATACAAAATAATAATAATAATGAAGAAGGAGAAGATGAAGAAAATCAAATACCTCAAAGGCATGAGGAAACTTGTTATCTCTTTTTATTTCTCCTTGCAAAAAGGGAGATACCTGCAGCTACCGGATAAGCAGTGGCCATACTCACTGAAGGCAAAGATGCAACCCTTATTTATACACTTGACTCTCATAACTGATTTGCATTCAAGGCACCTTGCTTACACAGCCTAAGGCATCACTGATTGGATAAACTGCTAATTTTGCATATTGCAGTCCTGGCACTTTGCTCACACAGCCTGAGGCATCACTGATTGGTTAGACCACTGATTTTGCATACAGCAGTCCAGGCACCAAAACTTCACTAATTGATTAAATCACAAAATCAAATAATGTGCACTTTATCTCCATTAGTGTAATTGTTTAAAGTTCTTTCCCAGTACAGGGTTCACAAACCTTCGCCGTTTCCTATGTCCACAACATTTAATGTGTGACTGTGTAGGCTGAAAAAACCTTATGCGGGCACGTGCTCCTCTTAAATTGCCTTTTCAGCTCCATTTATCTAACCACCCTGTGGCCACCTATCAGCCCTTGCAAACCCTGCTGCGGCGCTTGGATCTCCTAACCCTGAGCTTATACCAAAGCTGAAACTTGACTCCAGCCTGTCAAGGCCACGCCCAAACCGGGGTGAGGGTCATGTAAAAAACGAGCATCTGTTTATATAAGACCAAAACGGGGTAAAGGTCATGTGAAAAATGAGCACCTGGCCATTTAAGACCAAATTTGGGTGAGGGTCATGTAAGAAACAAGCATCTGGTTATGTAAGAACAAACCAGGGTGAGGGCCATGTATAAAACGAGCTTGGGGTCATGTAAGACCAAACCGGTGTGAGGGTCATGTAATAAATGAGCATGGGGTCATGTAAGACCAAACTGGGGTGAGGGTCATGTTAATAAACGAGCATCTGGTAATGTTAGACCAAACCAGGAAGAGGTTCGTGTTAAAAATGACAATATGGTTATGTAAGACTAAACCGGTGTGAGGGTCATGTAAAAAATGAGCATGGGCTCACAAAAGACCAAACAAGGGTGAGGGTCATATAAAAAATTAGCATCTGGTCATGTAAGACCAAACCGGGGTGAAAGATGTAAAAAAAAAAACGAGTATAGGGTCATATAGCATCAAACCGGGGTGAAAGTCATGTAAAAAATGAGCATGGGGTCATGTAAGACCAAACTAGGGTGAGGGTCATGTAAAAATGAGCATCTGGTTATGTAAGACTAAACCCGGGTAAGGGTCATATAAAAAATAAGCATGCGATCATGGAAGACCAAACCGTGGTGAGGGTCATGTAAAAATGAGCATCTGGTAATGTTAGATAAAACCAGGGTGAGAGCCATGTATAAAACGAGCTTGGGGTCATGTAAGACTAAACCGGGGTGAGGGTCATGTAAAAAATGACTATGGGGTCATGTAAGACCAAACTGGGGTGAGGGTCATGTTAAAAACAAACATCTGGTAATGTTAGACCAAACCAGAGTGAGGGTCATGTAAAAAATGAGCATCTTCTCATTTAAGACCAAACTGGGGTGACAGTCATATGAAAAAAATGAGCATCTGGTAATGTTAGACAAAACCAGGGTGAGAGCCATGAATAAAACGAGCTTGGGGTCATGTAAGACTAAACCGGGGTGAGGGTCATGTAAAAAATGAGCATGGGGTCATGTAAGGCCAAACTGGGGTGAGGGTCATGTTAAAAACAAACATCTGGTAATGTTAGACAAAACCAGGGTGAGGGTCACGTTAGAAATGAGCATCTGGTAACGTTAGACCAAACCGGGGTAAGGGTCATGTAAAAAATGAGCATCTGGTAATGTTAGACCAAACTGGGGTAAGGGTCATGTAAAAAATGAGCATCTGGTAATGTTAGACCAAACCGGGGTGATGGTCATGTAAAAAAAGAGCTTGGTGTCATGTAAGACCAATCCGGGGTGAGGGTCATGTAAAAAACAAGCATCTGGTTATGTAAGACCAAACCCCGGTGAGGGTCATGTAAAAAATGACTATGGGGTCATGTAAGACCAAACTGGGGTGAGAGTCATGTTAAAAACAAACATCTGGTAATGTTAGACCAAACCAGAGTGAGGGTCATGTAAAAAATGAGCATCTTCTCATTTAAGACCAAACTGGGGTGAGAGTCATATGAAAAAAATGAGCATCTGGTTATGTAAGACTAAACCAGGATGATGGTCACGAAAAAACGAGCATGGGGTCATGTAAGATCAAACCGGGGTAAGGGTCATGTAAAAAATGAGCATCTGGTAATGTTAGACCAAACCGGGGTGAGGGTAATGCAAAAAATGACCATCTGGTCATGTAAGACCAAATCTGGCTGAGGGTCATGTAAAAAATGAACATCTGGTAATGTTAGACAAAGCTGGGATGACGGTCACGTAAAAGTAGAGCTTGGGGTCATGTAAGACCATTCTGGGGTGATGGTCATGTAAAAAACGAGCATCTGATTATGTAAGAACAAACTGGGATGAGGGTCATGATAAAAAGAGCATGGGGGCATGTAAGACTAATCCGGGGTGAGGGTCATATTAAAAACGAGCATCTGGTAATGTTAGACCAAACCGGGGTGAGGGTCATGTAACAAATGAGCATCTGGTTATGTAAGACTAAACCGGTGTGAGGGTCATGTAAAAAATGAGCATGAGGTCACAAAAGACCAAACCAGGGTGAGGGTCATGTGAAAAATAAGAATCTGGTCATGAAAGGCCAAACCGGGGTGAGAGTCATGTAAAAAAAAACGAGAATCTGGTTATGTACGAACAAACCGGGATGAGGGTCATGAAAAAATGAGCATGGGTCATGTAAGACCAAACCGGGGTGAGGGTCATGTAAAAAACGAGCATCTGGTTATGTAAGACTAAACCGGTGTGAGGGTCATGTAAAAAATGAGCTTGAGGTCATGTAAGACCATTCTGGGGTGATGGTCATATAAAAAACGAGCATCTGGTTATGTAAGACCAAACCGGGGTGTGGGTCATGTAAAAAACGACCTTTGGGTCATGTAAGACGAATCCAGGGTGAAGGTCATGAAAAAAATGAGCATTTGGTCATGTAAGACCAAATCTGGGTCATTGTCATGTTAAAAACGAGCATCTGGTAAAGTTAGACCAAACTGGGGTGAGGGTCATGTTAAAAACAAACATCTGGTAATGTTAGACCAAATCTGGCTGAGGGTCATGTAAAAATGAGCATCTGGTAATGTTAGACAAAACCGGAATGACGGTCATGTAAAAATAGAGCTTGGGGTCATGTAAGACCATTCTGGGGTGATGGTCATGTAAAAAACGAGCATCTGGTTAAGTAAGACCAAACCAGGGTGAGGGTCATGTAAAAAACGACCTTTGGGTCATGTAAGACCAATCCAGGGTGAAGGTCATGAAAAAAATGAGCATTTGGTCATGTAAGACCAAATCTGGGTCATTGTCATGTTAAAAACGAGCACCTGGTAAAGTTAGACCAAATAGGGGTGACGGTCAGGTAAAAAAACAGCTTGATATCATGTAAGACCAATCCGGGGTGAGGGTCATGTAAAAAATTAGAATTGGGTCATATAAGACCAAAATGTGGTGAGGGTCATGTTAAAAACGAGCATCTGGTAATGTTAGACCAAACCGGGGTGAGGGTCATGTAACAAATGAGCATGAGGTCACAAAAGACCAAACCAGGGTGAGGGTCATGTAAAAAATGAGAATCTGGTCATGCAAGACCAAGTCGGGGTGATGGTCATGTAAAAAAAGAGCTTCAGGTCATGTAAGAACAGACCGGGATGATGGTCATGAAACAACGAGCTTGGGGTAATGTAAGACCAAACCGGTGTGAGGGTCACGTAAAAAATGAGATTGGGGTCATGTAAGACCAAACTGGGGTGAGGGTCATGTTAAAAATGAGCATCTGGTAATGACAGACCAAACCAGGGTGAGGGTCATATAAGAAACAAGCTTGGAGTCATGAAAGACCAAACCGGGATGAGGATCATGTAAAAAATGAGCATGGAGTCACAAAATACCAAACTAGGGTGAGGGTCATGTAAAAAAAAAACGAGCATCTGATTATGTAAGTACAAACTGGGATGAGGGTCATGAAAAAACGAACATGGGGGCATGTAAGACTAATCCGGGGCGAGGGTCATGTAAAAAACAAGCATCTAGTTATGTAAGAACAAACCCAGGTGAGAGTCATGTAAAAAATTAGCATTGGGTCATATAAGACCAAACTGTGGTGAGGATCATGTTAAAAACGAGCATCTGGTAATATTAGACCAAACCGGGGTGAGGGTCATGTAACAAATGAGCATCTGGTTATGTAACAACAAACCGGGATGAGGGTCATGAAAAAACGAGCATGGGGTCATGTAAGATCAAACCGGGGTGAGGGTCATGTAAAAAATGAGCATCTTGTAATATTAGACCAAACTGGGGTGAGGGTCATGTTGAAAACGAGCTTAGAATCATGTAAGACCAAACCGGGGTGAAGGTCATGTAAAAAATGAGTATCTGCTAATGTAAGAACAAACTGGGATGAGGGTCATGATAAAACGAGCATGGGGGCATGTAAGACTAAACCGGGGTGATGGTCATGTAAAAAATGAGCATGGGGTCATGTAAGGCCAAACTGGGGTGAGGGTCATGTTAAAGACAAACATCTGGTAATGTTAGACAAAACCAGGGTGAGGGTCACGTTAGAAATGAGCATCTGGTAACGTTAGACCAAACCGGGGTAAGGGTCATGTAAAAAATGAGCATCTGGTAATGTTAGACCAAACTGGGGTAAGGGTCATGTAAAAAATGAGCATCTGGTAATGTTGGACCAAACCGGGGTGATGGTCATGTAAAAAAAGAGCTTGGTGTCATGTAAGACCAATCCGGGGTGAGGGTCATGTAAAAAACAAGCATCTGGTTATGTAAGACCAAACCCCGGTGAGGGTCATGTAAAAAATGACTATGGGGTCATGTAAGACCAAACTGGGGTGAGGGTCATGTTAAAAACAAACATCTGGTAATGTTAGACCAAACCAGGGTGAGGGTCATGTAAAAAATGAGCATCTTCTCATGTAAGACCAAACTGGGGTGAGAGTCATATGAAAAAAATGAGCATCTGGTTATGTAAGACAAAACCAGGATGACGGTCATGAAAAAACTAGCATGGGGGCATGTAAGACTAATCCGGGGAGACGGTCATGTAAAAAATGAGGATGGGGTCATGTAGGACCAAACTGGGGTGAGGGTCATATTAAAAACGAGCATCTGGTAATGTTAGACCAAACCGGGGTGAGGGTCATGTAACAAATGAGCATCTGGTTATGTAAGACTAAACCGGTGTGAGGGTCATGTAAAAAATGAGCATAAGGTCACAAAAGACCAAACAAGGGTGAAGGTCATGTAAAAAATGAGAATCTGGTCAAGCAAGACCAAACCGGGGTGAGAGTCATGTAAAAAAAAACGAGAATCTGGTTTTGTACGAACAAACCGTGATGAGGGTCATGAAAAAATGAGCATGGGTCATGTAAGACCAAACCGGGGTGAGGGTCATGTAAAAAACGAGCATCTGGTTATGTAAGACAAAACCAGGATGAGGGCCATGTAAAAAACCAGCTTGGGTCATTTAAGACCAAACTGGGTCATGTAAAAAACGAGGATCTGGTAACGTTAGGCAAAACCGGGGTGAGGATGATGTAAAAAATGAGCATCTGCTTATGTAGACCAAAACGGGGTGAAGGTAATGCAAAAAATGACCATCTGGTCATGTAAGACCAAATCTGGCTGAGGGTCATGTAAAAAATGAGCATCTGGTAATGTTAGACAAAGCTGGGATGACGGTCACGTAAAAGTAGAGCTTGGGGGCATGTAAGACCATTCTGGGGTGATGGTCATGTAAAAAACAAGCATCTGATTATGTAAGAACAAACTGGGATGAAGGTCATGATAAAACGAGCATGGGGGCATGTAAGACTAATCCGGGGTGAGGGTCATATTAAAAACGAGCATCTGGTAATGTTAGACCAAACCGGGGTGAGGGTCATGTAACAAATGAGCATCTGGTTATGTAAGACTAAACCGGTGTGAGGGTCATGTAAAAAATGAGCATAAGGTCACAAAAGACCAAACCAGGGTGAGGGTCATGTAAAAATGAGAATCTGGTCATGCAAGACCAAACCGGGGTGAGAGTCATGTAAAAAAAAACGAGAATCTGGTTTTGTACGAACAAACCGTGATGAGGGTCATGAAAAAATGAGCATGGGTCATGTAAGACCAAACCGGGGTGAGGGTCATGTAAAAATCGAGCATCTGGTTATGTAAGACAAAACCAGGATGAAGGCCATGTAAAAAACCAGCTTGGGTCATTTAAGACCAAACTGGGTCATGTAAAAAACGAGGATCTGGTAACGTTAGGCAAAACCGGGGTGAGGGTCATGTAAAAAATGAGCATCTGCTTATGTAAGACCAAAACAGGGTGAAGGTAATGCAAAAAATGACCATCTGGTCATGTAAGACCAAATCTGGCTGAGGGTCATGTAAAAAATGAGCATCTGGTAATGTTAGACAAAGCTGGGATGACGGTCACGTAAAAGTAGAGCTTGGGGTCATGTAAGACCATTCTGGGGTTTTGGTCATGTAAAAAACGAGCATCTGATTATGTAAGAACAAACTGGGATGAGGGTCATGATAAAACGAGCATGGGGGCATGTAAGACTAATCCGGGGTGAGGGTCATATTAAAAACGAGCATCTGGTAATGTTAGACCAAACCGGGGTGATGGTCACGTAACAAATGAGCATCTGGTTATGTAAGACTAAACCGGTGTGAGGGTCATGTAAAAAATCAGCTTCAGGTCATGTAAGACCATTCTGGGGTGATGGTCATATAAAAAACAAGCATCTGGTTATGTAAGACCAAACCGGGGTGAGGGTCATGTAAAAAACGACCTTTGGGTCATGTAAGACGAATCCAGGGTGAAGGTCATGAAAAAAATGAGCATTTGGTCATGTAAGACCAAATCTGGGTCATTCTCATGTTAAAAACGAGCATCTGGTAAAGTTAGACCAAACTGGGGTGAGGGTCATGTTAAAAACAAACATCTGGTAATGTTAGACCAAATCTGGCTGAGGGTCATGTAAAAATGAGCATCTGGTAATGTTAGACAAAACCGGAATGACGGTCATGTAAAAATAGAGCTTGGGGTCATGTAAGACCATTCTGGGGTGATGGTCATGTAAAAAACGAGCATCTGGTTATGTAAGACCAAACCAGGGTGAGGGTCATGTAAAAAACGACCTTTGGGTCATGTAAGACCAATCCAGGTTGAAGGTCATGAAAAAAATGAGCATTTGGTCATGTAAGACCAAATCTGGGTCATTGTCATGTTAAAAACGAGCACCTGGTAAAGTTAGACCAAATCGGGGTGACGGTCATGTAAAAAAACAGCTTGATATCATGTAAGACCAATCCGGGGTTAGGGTCATGTAAAAAATTAGAATTGGGTCATATAAGACCAAAATGTGGTGAGGGTCATGTTAAAAACGAGCATCTGGTAATGTTAGACCAAACCGGGGTGAGGGTCATGTAACAAATGAGCATGAGGTCACAAAAGACCAAACCAGGGTGAGGGTCATGTAAAAAATGAGAATCTGTTCATGCAAGACCAAGTCGGGGTGATGGTCATGTAAAAAAAGAGCTTCAGGTCATGTAAGAACAGAATGGGATGATGGTCATGAAACAACGAGCTTGGGGTAATGTAAGACCAAACCGGTGTGAGGGTCACGTAAAAAATGAGATTGGGGTCATGTAAGACCAAACTGGGGTGAGGGTCATGTTAAAAACGAGCATCTGGTAATGACAGACCAAACCAGGGTGAGGGTCATATAAGAAACAAGCTTGGAGTCATGAAAGACCAAACCGGGATGAGGATCATGTAAAAAATGAGCATGGAGTCACAAAATACCAAACTAGGGTGAGGGTCATGTAAACAAAAAACGAGCATCTGATTATGTAAGAACAAACTGGGATGAGGGTCATGAAAAAACGAGCTTGGGGGCATGTAAGACTAATCCGGGGCGAGGGTCATGTAAAAAACAAGCATCTAGTTATGTAAGACCAAACCCAGGTGAGGGTCATGTAAAAAATTAGCATTGGGTCATATAAGACCAAACTGTGGTGAGGGTCATGTTAAAAACGAGCATCTGGTAATATTAGACCAAACCGGGGTGAGGGTCATGTAACAAATGAGCATCTGGTTATGTAACAACAAACCGGGATGAGGGTCATTCAAAAACGACATGGGGTCATGTAAGATCAAACCGGGGTGAGGGTCATGTAAAAAATGAGCATCTTGTAATATTAGACCAAACTGGGGTGAGGGTCATGTTGAAAACGAGCTTAGAATCATGTAAGACCAAACCAGGGTGAGGGTCATGCAAAAAAACGACCTTTGGGTCATGTAAGACCAATCCAGGGTGAAGGTCATGAAAAAAATGAGCATTTGGTCATGTAAAACCAAATCTGGGTCATTGTCATGTTAAAAACGAGCACCTGGTAAAGTTAGACCAAATCGGGGTGACGGTCATGTAAAAATACAGCTTGATATCATGTAAGACCAATCCGGGGTGAGGGTCATGTAACAAATGAGCATGAGGTCACAAAAGACCAAACCAGGGTGAGGGTCATGTAAAAAATGAGAATCTGGTCATGCAAGACCAAGTCGGGGTGATGGTCATGTAAAAAAAGAACTTCAGGTCATGTAAGAACAGACCGGGATGATGGTCATGAAACAACGAGCTTGGGGTAATGTAAGACCAAACCGGTGTGAGGGTCACGTAAAAAATGAGATTGGGGTCATGTAAGACCAAACTGGGGTAAGGGTCATGTTAAAAATGAGCATCTGGTAATGACAGACCAAACCAGGGTGAGGGTCATATAAGAAACAAGCTTGGAGTCATGAAAGACCAAACCGGGATGAGGATCATTTAAAAAATGAGCATGGAGTCACAAAATACCAAACTAGGGTGAGGGTCATGTAAAAAAAAAACGAGCATCTGATTATGTAAGAACAAACTGGGATGAGGGTCATGAAAAAACGAGCATGGGGGCATGTAAGACTAATCCGGGGCGAGGGTCATGTAAAAAACAAGCATCTAGTTATGTAAGACCAAACCCAGGTAAGGGTCATGTAAAAAATTAGCATTGGGTCATATAAGACCAAACTGTGGTGAGGGTCATGTTAAAAACGAGCATCTGGTAATATTAGACCAAACCGGGGTGAGGGTCATGTAACAAATGAGCATCTGGTTATGTAACAACAAACCGGGATGAGGGTCATGAAAAAACGAGCTTGGGGTCATGTAAAATCAAACCGGGGTGAGGGTCATGTAAAAAATGAGCATCTTGTAATATTAGACCAAACTGGGGTGAGGGTCATGTTGAAAACGAGCTTAGAATCATGTAAGACCAAACCACGGTGAGGGTCATGTAAAAAATGAGTATCTGCTAATGTAAGAACAAACTGGGATGAGGGTCATGATAAAACGAGCTTGGGGGCATGTAAGACTAAACCGGGGTGAGGGTCATGTAAACAATGAGCATGGGGTCATGTAAGGCCAAACTGGGGTGAAGGTCATGTTAAAAACAAACATCTGGTAATGTTAGACAAAACCAGGGTGAGGGTCACGTTAGAAATGAGCATCTGGTAACGTTAGACCAAACCGGGGTAAGGATCATGTAAAAAATGAGCATCTGGTAATGTTAGACCAAACTGGGGTAAGGGTCATGTAAAAAACAAGCATCTGGTTATGTAAGACCAAACCCCGGTGAGGGTCATGTAAAAAATGACTATGGTGTCATGTAAGACCAAACTGGGGTGAGGGTCATGTTAAAAACAAACATCTGGTAATGTTACACCAAACCAGAGTGAGGGTCATGTAAAAAATGAGCATCTTCTCATTTAAGACCAAACTGGGGTGAGAGTCATATGAAAAAAATGAGCATCTGGTTATGTAAGACTAAACCAGGATGATGGTCATGAAAAAACGAGCATGGGGTCATGTAAGATCAAACCGGGGTAAGGGTCATGTAAAAAATTAGCATCTGGTAATGTTAGACCAAACCGGGGTGAGGGTCATGTTAGAAACGAGCATCTGGTAATGTTAGACCAAACCGGGGTAAGGGTCATGTAAAAAATGAGCATCTGGTAATTTTAGACCAAACCGGGGTGAGGGTCATGTAAAAAACAAGCATCTGGTTATGTAAGACCAAACCCCGGTGAGGGTCATGTAAAAAATGACTATGGGGTCATGTAAGACCAAACTGGGGTGAGGGTCATGTTAAAAACAAACATCTGTTAATGTTAGACCAAACCAGGGTGAGGGTCATGTAAAAAATGAGCATCTTCTCATGTAAGACCAAACTGGGGTGAGAGTCATATGAAAAAAATTAGCATCTGGTTATGTAAGACAAAACCAGGATGACGGTCATGAAAAAACGAGCATGGGGGCATGTAAGACTAATCCGGGGAGACGGTCATGTAAAAAATGAGGATTGGGTCATGTAGGACCAAACTGGGGTGAGGGTCATATTAAAAAGGAGCATCTGGTAATGTTAGACCAAACCGGGGTGAGGGTCATGTAACAAATGAGCATCTGGTTATGTAAGACTAAACCGGTGTGAGGGTCATGTAAAAAATGAGCATAAGGTCACAAAAGACCAAACCAGGGTGAGGGTCATGTAAAAAATGAGAATCTGGTCATGCAAGACCAAACCGGGGTGAGAGTCATGTAAAAAAAAACGAGAATCTGGTTTTGTACGAACAAACCGTGATGAGGGTCATGAAAAAATGAGCATGGGTCATGTAAGACCAAACCGGGGTGAGGGTCATGTAAAAATCGAGCATCTGGTTATGTAAGACAAAACCAGGATGAGTGCCATGTAAAAAACCAGCTTGGGTCATTTAAGACCAAACTGGGTCATGTAAAAAACGAGGATCTGGTAACGTTAGGCAAAACCGGGGTGAGGGTCATGTAAAAAATGAGCATCTGCTTATGTAAGACCAAAACAGGGTGAAGGTAATGCAAAAAATGACCATCTGGTCATGTAAGACCAAATCTGGCTGAGGGTCATGTAAAAAATGAGCATCTGGTAATGTTAGACAAAGCTGGGATGACGGTCACGTAAAAGTAGAGCTTGGGGTCATGTAAGACCATTCTGGGGTTTTGGTCATGTAAAAAACGAGCATCTGATTATGTAAGAACAAACTGGGATGAGGGTCATGATAAAACGAGCATGGGGGCATGTAAGACTAATCCGGGGTGAGGGTCATATTAAAAACGAGCATCTGGTAATGTTAGACCAAACCGGGGTGATGGTCACGTAACAAATGAGCATCTGGTTATGTAAGACTAAACCGGTGTGAGGGTCATGTAAAAAATCAGCTTCAGGTCATGTAAGACCATTCTGGGGTGATGGTCATATATAAAACAAGCATCTGGTTATGTAAGACCAAACCGGGGTGTGGGTCATGTAAAAAACGACCTTTGGGTCATGTAAGACGAATCCAGGGTGAAGGTCATGAAAAAAATGAGCATTTGGTCATGTAAGACCAAATCTGGGTCATTCTCATGTTAAAAACGAGCATCTGGTAAAGTTAGACCAAACTGGGGTGAGGGTCATGTTAAAAACAAACATCTGGTAATGTTAGACCAAATCTGGCTGAGGGTCATGTAAAAATGAGCATCTGGTAATGTTAGACAAAACCGGAATGACGGTCATGTAAAAATAGAGCTTGGGGTCATGTAGGACCATTCTGGGGTGATGGTCATGTAAAAAACGAGCATCTGGTTATGTAAGACCAAACCAGGGTGAGGGTCATGTAAAAAATTAGCATTGGGTGATATTAGACCAAACTGTGGTGAGGGTCATGTAAAAAACGAGCATCTGGTTATGTAAGACCAAACCAGGGTGAGGGTCATGTAAAAAATTAGCATTGGGTCATATTAGACCAAACTGTGGTGAGGGTCATGTTAAAAACAAACATCTGGTAATGTTAGACAAAACCAGGGTGAGGGTCACGTTAGAAATGAGCATCTGGTAACGTTAGACCAAACCGGGGTAAGGGTCATGTAAAAAATGAGCATCTGGTAATGTTAGACCAAACTGGGGTAAGGGTCATGTAAAAAATGAGCATCTGGTAATGTTAGACCAAACCGGGGTGATGGTCATGTAAAAAAAGAGCTTGGTGTCATGTAAGACCAATCCAGGGTGAGGGTCATGTAAAAAACAAGCATCTGGTTATGTAAGACCAAACCCCGGTGAGGGTCATGTAAAAAATGACTATGGGGTCATGTAAGACCAAACCGGGGTGAGGGTCATGTTAGAAACGAGCATCTGGTAATGTTAGACCAAACCGGGGTAAGGGTCATGTAAAAAATGAGCATCTGGTAATTTTAGACCAAACTGGGGTGAGGGTCATGTTAAAAACAAACATCTGGTAATGTTAGACCAAACCAGGGTGAGGGTCATGTAAAAAATGAGCATCTTCTCATGTAAGACCAAACTGGGGTGAGAGTCATATGAAAAAAATGAGCATCTGGTTATGTAAGACAAAACCAGGATGACGGTCATGAAAAAACGAGCATGGGGGCATGTAAGACTAATCCGGGGAGACGGTCATGTAAAAAATGAGGACGGGGTCATGTAGGACCAAACTGGGGTGAGGGTCATATTAAAAATGAGCATCTGGTAATGTTAGACCAAACCGGGGTGAGGGTCATGTAACAAATGAGCATCTGGTTATGTAAGACTAAACCGGTGTGAGGGTCATGTAAAAAATGAGCATAAGGTCACAAAAGACCAAACCAGGGTGAGGGTCATGTAAAAAATGAGAATCTGGTCATGCAAGACCAAACCGGGGTGAGAGTCATGTAAAAAAAAAACGAGAATCTGGTTTTGTACGAACAAACCGTGATGAGGGTCATGAAAAAATGAGCATGGGTCATGTAAGACCAAACCGGGGTGAGGGTCATGTAAAAAACGAGCATCTGGTTATGTAAGACAAAACCAGGATGAGGGCCATGTAAAAAACCAGCTTGGGTCATTTAAGACCAAACTGGGTCATGTAAAAAACGAGGATCTGGTAACGTTAGGCAAAACCGGGGTGAGGGTCATGTAAAAAATGAGCATCTGCTTATGTAAGACCAAAACGTGGTGAAGGTAATGCAAAAAATGACCATCTGGTCATGTAAGACCAAATCTGGCTGAGGGTCATGTAAAAAATGAGCATCTGGTAATGTTAGACAAAGCTGCGATGACGGTCACGTAAAAGTAAAGCTTGGGGTAATGTAAGACCATTCTGGGGTGATGGTCATGTAAAAAACGAGCATCTGATTATGTAAGAACAAACTGGGATGAGGGTCATGATAAAACGAGCTTGGGGGCATGTAAGACTAATCTGGGGTGAGGGTCATATTAAAAACGAGCATCTGGTAATGTTAGACCCAACCAGGGTGAGGGTCACGTAACAAATGAGCATCTGGTTATGTAAGACTAAACCGGTGTGAGGGTCATGTAAAAAATCAGCTTCAGGTCATGTAAGACCATTCTGGGGTGATGGTCATATAAAAAACAAGCATCTGGTTATGTAAGACCAAACCGGGGTGAGGGTCATGTAAAAAACAAACATCTGGTAATGTTAGACCAAATCTGGCTGAGGGTCATGTAAAAATGAGCATCTGGTAATGTTAGACAAAACCGTTATTACGGTCATGTAAAAATAGAGCTTGGGGTCATGTAAGACCATTCTGGGGTGATGGTCATGTAAAAAACGAGCATCTGGTTATGTAAGACCAAACCAGGGTGAGGGTCATGTAAAAAACGACCTTTGGGTCATGTAAGACCAATCCAGGGTGAAGGTCATGAAAAAAATGAGCATTTGGTCATGTAAGACCAAATCTGGGTCATTGTCATGTTAAAAACGAGCACCTGGTAAAGTTAGACAAAATCGGGGTGACGGTCATGTAAAAAAACAGCTTGATATCATGTAAGACCAATCCGGGGTGAGGGTCATGTAAAAAATTAGAATTGGGTCATATAAGACCAAAATGTGGTGAGGGTCATGTTATAAACGAGCATCTGGTAATGTTAGACCAAACCGGGGTGAGGGTCATGTAACAAATGAGCATGAGGTCACAAAAGACCAAACCAGGGTGAGGGTCATGTAAAAAATGAGAATCTGGTCATGCAAGACCAAACCGGGGTGATGGTCATGTAAAAAAAGAGCTTCAGGTCATGTAAGAACAGACCGGGATGATGATCATGAAACAACGAGCTTGGGGTAATGTAAGACCAAACCGGTGTGAGGGTCACGTAAAAAATGAGATTGGGGTCATGTAAGACCAAACTGGGGTGAGGGTCATGTTAAAAACGAGCATCTGGTAATGACAGACCAAACCAGGGTGAGGGTCATATAAGAAACAAGCTTGGAGTCATGAAAGACCAAACCGGGATGAGGATCATGTAAAAAATGAGCATGGAGTCACAAAATACCAAACTAGGGTGAGGGTCATTTAAAAAAAAAACGAGCATCTGATTATGTAACAACAAACTGGGATGAGGGTCATGAAAAAACGAGCATGGGGGCATGTAAGACTAATCCGGGGCGAGGGTCATGTAAAAAACAAGCATCTAGTTATGTAAGACCAAACCCAGGTGAGGGTCATGTAAAAAATTAGCATTGGGTCATATAAGACCAAACTGTGGTGAGGGTCATGTTAAAAACGAGCATCTGGTAATATTAGACCAAACCGGGGTGAGGGTCATGTAACAAATGAGCATCTGGTTATGTAACAACAAACCGGGATGAAGGTCATGAAAAAACGAGCATGGGGTCATGTAAGATCAAACCAGGGTGAGGGTCATGTAAAAAATGAGCATCTTGTAATATTAGACCAAACTGGGGTGAGGGTCATGTTGAAAACGAGCTTATAATCATGTAAGACCAAACCGGGGTGAGGGTCATGTAAAAAATGAGTATCTGCTAATGTAAGAACAAACTAGGATGAGGGTCATGATAAAACGAGCATGGGGGCATGTAAGACTAATCCGGGGTGAGGGTCATATTAAAAACGAGCATCTGGTAATGTTAGACCAAACCGGGGTGAGGGTCATGTAACAAATGAGCATCTGGTTATGTAAGACTAAACCGGTGTGAGGGTCATGTAAAAAATGAGCTTCAGGTCATGTAAGACCATTCTGGGGTGATGGTCATATAAAAAATGAGCATCTGGTTATGTAAGACCAAACCGGGGAGAGGGTCATGTAAAAAACGACCTTTGGGTCATGTAAGACGAATCCAGGGTGAAGGTCATGAAAAAAATGAGCATTTGGTCATGTAAGACCAAATCTGGGTCATTGTCATGTTAAAAACGAGCATCTGGTAAAGTTAGACCAAACTGGGGTGAGGGTCATGTTAAAAACAAACATCTGGTAATGTAACACCAAATCTGGCTGAGGGTCATGTAAAAATGAGCATCTGGTAATGTTAGACAAAACCGGAATGACGGTCATGTAAAAATAGAGCTTGGGGTCATGTAGGACCATTCTGGGGTGATGGTCATGTAAAAAACGAGCATCTGGTTATGTAAGACCAAACCAGGGTGAGGGTCATGTAAAAAACGACCTTTGGGTCATGTAAGACCAATCCAGGTTGAAGGTCATGAAAAAAATGAGCATTTGGTCATGTAAGACCAAATCTGGGTCATTGTCATGTTAAAAACGAGCATGGGGGCATGTAAGACTAATCCGGGAAGAGGGTCATGTAAAAAATGAGCATGGGGTAATGTAAGACCAAACTGGGGTGAGGGTCATATTAAAAACGAGCATCTGGTAATGTTAGACCAAACCGGGGTGAGGGTCATGTAACAAATGAGCATGAGGTCACAAAAGACCAAACCAGGGTGAGGGTCATGTAAAAAATGAGAATCTGGTCATGCAAGACCAAACCGGGGTGATGGTCATGTAAAAAAAAGCTTCAGGTCATGTAAGAACAGACCGGGATGATGGTCATGAAACAACGAGCTTGGGGTAATGTAAGACCAAACCGGTGTGAGGGTCACATAAAAAATGAGATTGGGGTCATGTAAGACCAAACTGGGGTGAGGGTCATGTTAAAAACGAGCATCTGGTAATGACAGACCAAACCAGGGTGAGGGTCATATAAGAAACAAGCTTGGAGTCATGAAAGACCAAACCGGGATGAGGATCATGTAAAAAATGAGGATGGAGTCACAAAATACCAAACTAGGGTGAGGGTCATGTAAAAAAAAAACGAGCATCTGATTATGTAAGAACAAACTGGGATGAGGGTCATGAAAAAACGAGCATGGGGGCATGTAAGACTAATCCGGGGCGAGGGTCATGTAAAAAACAAGCATCTAGTTATGTAAGACCAAACCCAGGTGAGGGTCATGTAAAAAATGAGTATCTGCTAATGTAAGACCAAACCGGGGTGGGAGTCATTTAAAAAAAAACTAGCATCTGATTATGTAGAAACAAATCGGGCTGAGGGTCATGAAAAAACGAGCATGGGGGCATGTAATACTAATCCAGGGAGAGGGTCATTTAAAAAATGAGCATGGGGTAATGTAACACCAAACTGGGGTGAGGGTCATATTAAAAACGAGCATCTGGTAATGTTAGACCAAACCGGGGTGAGGGTCATGTAACAAATGAGCATCTGGTTATGTAAGACTAAACCGGTGTGAGGGTCATGTAAAAAATGAGTATCTGCTAATGTAAGACCATACCGGGGTGGGAGTCATGTAAAAAAAAACTAGCATCTGATTATGTAAGAACAAATCGGGCTGAAGGTCATGAAAAAACGAGCATGGGGGCATGTAAGACTAATCCGGGGAGAGGGTCATGTAAAAAATGAGCTTGGGGTAATGTAAGACCAAACTGGGGTGAGGGTCATATTAAAAACGAGTATCTGGTAATGTTAGACCAAACCGGGGTGAGGGTCATGTAACAAATGAGCATCTGGTTATGTAAGACTAAACCGGTGTGAGGGTCATGTAAAAAATGAGCATGAGGTCACAAAAGACCAAACCAGGGTGAGGGTCATGTAAAAAATGAGAATCTAGTCCTGCATGACCAAACCGGGGTGAGAGTCATGTAAAAAAAAAACGACAATCTGGTTATATAAGAACAAACCGGGATAAGGGACATAAAAAAATGAGCTTGGGGTCATGTAAGACAAAACCCGGGGTGAGGGTCATGTAAAAAGCGAGCATCTGGTTATGTAAGACAAAACCAGGAAGAAAGCCATGTAAAAAACCAGCTTGGGTCATTTAAGACCAAACTGGGGTGAGGGTCATGTAAAAAACGAGGATCTGGTAAGGATATGCAAAACCGGGGTGAGGGTCATATAAAAAATGAGCATCTGCTTATGTAAGACCAAAACGGGGTGAAGGTCATGTAAAACTGAGCATCTGGTCATGTAAGACCAAATCTGGCTGAGGGTCACGTAAAAATGAGCATCTGGTAAAGTTACACCAAACCGGGGTGACGGTCATGTAAAAAAACAGCTTGGCATCATGTCAAACCAATCCGGGGTGAGGGTCATGTAAAAAACAAGCATCTGGTTATGTAAGACCAAACCCAGGTGAGGGTCATGTAAAAAATTAGCATTGGGTCATATTAGACCAAACTGTGGTGAGGGTCATGTTAAAAACGAGCATCTGGTAATGTTAGACCAAACCGGGGTGAGGGTCATGTAAAAAATGAGCATGGGGTCACAAAATACCAAACCGGGGAGAGAGTCATGTAAAAAAAAAATAGCATCTGATTATTTAAGAACACACCGGGCTGAGAGTCATGAAAAAACGAGCTTGGCGGAATGTAAGACTAATCCGGGGAGAGGGTCATGTAAAAAATGAGCATGGGGTCATGTAAGACCAATCCGAGGTGAGGGTCATGTAAAAAATAAGCATCTGGTTATGTAAGACCAAACCCAGGTAAGGGTCTTATAAAAAATAAGCATTGGATCATAGAAGACCAAACCAGGGTGAGGGTAATGTAAAAAATGAGTAATGTAAGGCCATTCTGGGGTGAATATCATGTAATAAACGAGCATGGGGTAATGTACAACCAAAGCAGACATGGGGTTTAGTAAAAAAAGGGCAGAGGGTCATGTGTTTCAAAACAGACATAGGGTCATGTAGAAAACATCTTCAGGACCCCATGTCTAAATCATTTTTCTGAAGGAACATGTGCACCTATGGTAGCAGGCCTTCGGCTCATCTTGGTCTGCTAAATTAGAAGAACATCCCGATACCTTCTTGGAAGTCCGATTTCAGCTGATATGTTTCTGCATATTAGTAGTTTGGCTGCCATCAAGCGTCCCTGGAGACAGAGCAGAAGTCCTAAGGGGCCATGGACAGCCCGGCCATGCCCAGGGGACAACCAGGAAGCCCGAGCATGTATTTATTTATCATATGATTGATTGATTGATAAATTGATCAATTGGATATATAATCTGTCCTGTGAATTTGTATCCTTTGGTTTTATGTTTCTGCCGCAGTTTGCATTTGAATTTCCTTTTGGGATTAATACACTTAATCTAATCTAATTTAATGTATTCTAATCTAATCTAATTTAATCTAACTGAATTATATGGGATTCCTATATATGTTTTTAAGATTATATCTGAAATAAGAAAAATATACATATTCCTTAATACAGAGTAACACACGTATTTGTAAACATATTATGAATAAGACATGCAATATTGTGTGTTAGGTTTTTGTTTCTGAAAGATCATGTGTGGCTTTTGTGTTCTCTGAAAAAATGAAACACGGGCTTCCCAATGAATCCAATTTATTTGTGTCAGCTCATGCAGGATGTGATGTACTCCATGCTGAAACATTGTCTGTTATGTTTTGTATTTGCCCTTGTATGCTGTGTGTTTTATCCCTTTCCAATAACATGAGATATTTTTATTCCCACACCCAGATTCCTTGTTAGGTAGATCCTCACATATGCCGCCCACATCTGCAATGTTCCTCTTATTCTTGCACTCACTTGGCCTGGAAGGAGACACAGTCCACAGACACAATATATTGACTGGGAACTACAGATTCTGACTTCACCCAGGACGGACAGCTACTGTGCTACATTTCACCTATTAGAAGGCATCTCTCTGTTCTCTGTAACCGCAGAGGGCAAGATAGAGAAAATACTAATGCATGCATCCGGTAATAAACTTTTATCGTCATTATAGATTTTAACATTCTTAAATGTTCACAATGTGCCAAAAAAAGCAAAAGCAAATAAAAAGGCAATTGGGTGTGCAAATCAAAGATACAAGCTGGCTGTTTAAGGAGCTATCGCAGATGATGCAGGCCGATACAAATGAATGTGTGAGGCTTTTCAGTCTCATAATAGCAGTGTGGCTGTGCTTTTTTTTTCTTCTCTTCATTCCTGGTTCTTCTCTTCAATTCAGCAGATGATAGAATGAATATTTTCAAATTAAGTCCATGACCTTGTAAAGCTTGAGAGGGCCAAGTTGAACACCCCTAGCCTTTCTCTGTCATTTTCACAGACCGTATCAGTACCCATCCATGATGTGAGCATGCACAAAGATAACCAGTGGTTCAAGAGCTTTGCTTTTACACATAGAGAAAGTTACAAAATGATGATTCGAACTTGACTCTTCTAAAAATAGAATTTTGCTGTTTAAAGTTTTCACCTTCTTAACCCTACTTGTCTGCAAAAGGTGTCTGTCTAATCTTCTGACTGCAGAAAAAAATCTCCTCGGTATGAAATGGCCATCTGTCTGTAGCAGCACGTCCTCCTTCTAAGTGCACATGAGCTGCTCCATGGAAAGTGCACTTACAGTTAAAGCATACAGTAGTAATGACATAAAAAATAAAATTGTCTATAAACCTTTAAAGAATGAGATTTGAAACATAAAATCACATTACCCTGCATCATATTTGATCTGTTTATATTTTGTTCTCTCCTTGATTGTTGTAACAACACTACAAAGTCAAATTCCTCGTCCTCATTAGTGCACCCAGCCAATAAAGAGAATTCTCTGAAGGAAGACACTTTCAATAAGTTCATCAGTGGAGCGGATTGGTGTAACCTGCAACTTGTCAGCCTGTGGTTAGGGGAAAGGAAGAGCCGTTAAGAGAATAAATTAAATAAAGCTCAGTGCAAACTGGAGAAACCTGAGACAAGAACCTGACACAAGAGAGCAAAGTCAAGGAATTTAACCACAAAATGACTTCAGCTGTGTGTGTTTATATAATGGCATTTCACCTGAACAGACATCACAATCAGGAAATATTATGCACTGAATCAAATTTAGGATATGAGTGGACAGTCACGGCATTGTTTGGGATTAATGACATGACTTGACACAAAAAACTTTCACATATTTGAAATCAACTTCCTGAGGTTTATCTAAACATACAGATATAAAACATAACGGGCCTCATGCATAGCGGCGTGCATAGAATTCACACTAAAACATGGCGTACAGTCAAAAGCGGAAATGTGCGTACACACAAAAAAATAAAGTTGCATAAATCTGTGCGTACGCCAACTTCCATATTCCTCCGCTCCATAAATCCCGGTGAGCGTGAAAAGTAATGCATGTGCAAGCGCTTGATGCCACTCCCCAGCTCCTCCCAGAATTACTCCTCTTTGAATATGCAAGTCAATATAAATAGCCCTTAAGTTTAGCGTTCTGTAAAAAGGCAATGGCAAAAGCATGGGGAAGGTAAGGAAAACATACTATTTGTTGGTTTAAACAGTGGTATAAACAAAAGGAAGTTGATCGAGTGACACAGAGTGTCGGACAAACTCGAAAGTTCAAGTTCAAAAAGTCGCCCGAAATAAAAAAGAATTTGTCATATTTCAAAGTTGCCATGAAAAGGCAAGTCGTAGCCCACAGTCTGAGTGTCATATGAAAGCTTATTAGGGTACAGAGAAAAAAGAATAGGGAGACAGTGAGAAAAAAGCTTGAAATTTCAACTTTAATCTCGAAATTTCCACTTTAATCAGGTAGTTTATTTCGGCATTAATGTAGAACATCATAAACTTCATCTTTAAATTGTTTAATGTACTACTTTCTCAAATACCATCATAACTATAGTAGCACGTTAAATCCTTTGTTTTCTATGTGTTCTTCTATGTGCCCATTGTGTGTGAATCACTATATGCTACTTAAAACAAGCTTTTTCTTCCTCCAACAGGACACAGAGTACTTTACATTTGTGATATTACAGTTCTCTGAATAATTAAATTATCTAAGATGTATACTTGATATCCTTTTCATGATGATAAGAATTAAACCATGTATTAAACATGGGAACACGGTGGTGCAGTGATAGTGACGAGCTGGCACCCTGTCCAGAGATTATTCCTGCCTCCCACAAGATGCTTGCTGCGCCATGCATGACCTTCGATGAAATAATTTATTTCAGCAATACTTTCAAATGTACTAACCTCCAATTCCTGTCCTTCCTTTTCTTTCTCCAAGAACCCAATTGCCACACAATCAGCTCTGTAATAGACGTTAAGCCATCTGTAGGCTTAAAACGGTGATTTTATTTTTTTCAGAATTCACTGTCTTAATCTTCTTTACTTATTTATCTGGTGTGTACAATGCTATATACTGTATACGCTGCCGTTCTTTATTATATTCTGTAAGTGCCTTGAGCATGGGAAAGGCGCTATATAAATAAAATGTATTATTATTATTCTTATTAAACATTGAAATATCTTTGTAGTACATGTTTAATTATTCTATCCAACTATCCATCAAGTGTCACACCAGTCACAGCAAGAATACAGCGTGAGGCAGAAACAATCCCTGAATAGGCGCCAGCTTGTCGCTAGCACGGAGACACCGTGTCCTCACATGTTTAATTATTAACAATGTAGATAATTTAAATAAAGTTAGCATTTTATCTGTATAATGTAATAAACATATTTTGCTGCATTTCATCTTAAAAATGATATCATCATCATATGTAAATACGTGCTGTCACACACGCGCTCTTAGGGGACAACTAAAGGACTTGAATAAAAGTAATTGCACACCTGACCAGGAAGCGGTGAAGTGCACTGATTCTCTCTCTCAATTACTTGTAGACCATTCTTGGGAAGTCCCGCCCTGTTCTGGAGGAACCAATGACGTCACTGCCGGTTCCGGCCCTGATGACATCACTTCCTCTACTTGCATTTAAAGGCCGCCATTTTAAGGCAGTAAGTCAGTTCTGTTTTGGACTCAGTCGTGTGAACATGTTTGTTCTTTTTGATAGATTTTGCACCCAGGAAATATTATATTGGTGGCTGCCCAAAACCTTTCCAGTGTGTCTTTGTCGTTCTTGTGACAGCACTTTATAAAGTGGCTCAAGTTGTGCAATATTATAACTGTATCGCAAGTTTACAGTGAGGTGATTGTACTTATAAGTACAAACAGTTCTACAAGAAGCACTTGATGGACTGATTGAGTGCGTTTATAGTTCTTGGGATGAAATGGTTTTTGAACCGCGATGTCCGTACAGGAAAGGCTCTGAAGCGTTTGTCGTATGAGAGCAGTTCAAATAGGCAACATGGCTGAGGCAGCGTGTGCTTGATGCTGTATACCGATAATTCTCTTTCCTATTAGCTGCTGTAGATCTGTGATTCCACACTCGGATATAGTGGGATAAATACTCCGGGGTGGTGCAGTGAGAGTAATATGGAAAAAGATGATCTGCTGTGGCAACCCCTAACGAGAGCAGCTGAAAGAAAAAGAAGAAGGCGCAGTGATAGTAACAACGCTAAAGCAGCTATGGTATTTAGAATAACTTGACCTTTCTGTGGACTATTATATTGTTAAAGGTTAATTACAATCAGATGCCTTAATCTAAAAAACAATATGCAGTTAATTTCAGGGTATATGATAAAGCCGCATCAGGGATATGGATCTAAAAAAGAAAGGGTAACCACACAAGAACAGTAGCACTGTTTTCACGCTGGGTGCCACCTGTTTGCAAAACCGAGCAGAGAACTTGCGTATGCCAGGGTTTGTGCTACCGTGAAAATGGGCGTGGCTTTATGCCAAGTTTAGGTTTTATAAATCGCGATTTGAGGGTGGAAACGGGAGTACGCAATATTTTTGTGTGTACGCACCATTTATACATGAGGACCCAGGTCTTTGTTAATTATCACTGAAAAAGACACTTGTGTTCAAATCCTCACTAAAGCATTCATTATAAAGAAATAAAATATCAAAACAGGAATTAGCACACACCTCTGTATTGCGTTATTATATTTTTAAATGTCTTACCAAGATAACCAAACAGTTTCTGTGTATGAAGTAGCAGGGGCCATTGTACTCTACAACAACCCTGCAGCAATTTAAAAAAATAAAAGAAAGAAAGCCTGAACAATTTGTGATGTGTCCAACAAGAATAAAAGGCTGATAGTAACAGCAGGGCTGAAAAGTGAAGAAGTTCAAGAAAAGCTGCAGAAACCCAAGAGCAGAGCTTGACATCAAAGAGAAAAGGAAAGAGTCCCGTGCGTCCCACTGAAGAGTATTCATAGTCATAACCAATACCATCGCTCGGTCATGTTCATGAACTGCATCAAAATAGTCTTCAGGATTTGTATATCCCATGACAGCTTGTGTTACAGGTAGGTTGCAATCCTTGCATCACTTTCCCTGGTACATTAGAGTTCTGTGTTTAACAGCAATCAGTTTTCACACAATCTCATCCATCTGCATGCCCTTGATAGTGTTATGCAACCATCTCACACAACCTTCTTTTAGATTTCACAAACAAATCTTCTGAGTTAAGACATAAATGAAGTCACAGAGTTTAAATAGCTGTGGCAGCATACTAAATAGTACAGACTCCTCCAAGGACCTGTTCCATAACCAATCATCATTGACAAGGCTCCTCACTTTTCCAACCTCCATGAATGATCCACAGACCAAGCCTTTTATTGTTATAAGATCCTCAAGCTCTTTTAATATGTAGTAAAATTAATGTTACTCGGTCTGTATATTTCCATCTGTATAATATCAGCCGTTTACGTCCATCTCTTGCAGCTACCATCACTGCTATTCTTGTTCTTGCACTGATTGCATCTCGTGTTGATTATTGCAATTCTATCCTTTCTGGTCTCCCTCACAAACACCTTTACAAACTTCAGTTTGTTCAGAATGCTGCAGCTTGTATTATTACCAGAACCCCTTCCAAAGAAAACATTACTTCTTTCCTTCAGCAGTTTCACTGACTCCCTATTCAATATTTTAAGATTCTGCTTATTACTTACAAGACCTCAGCCTCCCTGCACTCAAAACTTGGTTGAAGGTATCATCCCTTATTCCCAGCCATTAACAGTAATGCTGTGTTTGTATTACCTTGACCCTCAGAATGGCCATAGTTCTTCTTTGCACTGCAAGTAGAGCCGTTGGAGATTCCAACCTAATATTTGGTCTCCAACACGAAAATAGTAGTGAATATACCTTTATATTCAAGTTTGGATCAAGGAAACTAATCCTCTGGGTGTCTCTATTTGTATTCCCTGCATCTTCTCTAGAAGAGATAAGGAGGTCCCCCTCCAGAGGTGATTCTTCTTTTGGGTGCTCAAACACAAAAGCTACATCATTTGTCTTTGCAGCATTATATATCTGTGATTCACAATTCCTATACAGTGAAATTGCCATTGTAACAGTGGTTGGTTTAGCACTTGCTCCTCCGTGCATTCCTGTTCGATTTCAAACATCATTCTACACGTTCGTGTAAAAAGATTGCTTTCACTCATCCATCACCGTAACCGATTCCTCAGTGCGGGGTGGCACCTTGAATTTTCCACATGACACATTCTCCTGTTGGTGATCTTGTCTGGATTGAGTGTATACAGTTGAGTGTGTTGCCTTTGCTCATCATTTTCTGCTTATAACACACCTGCACTATGGTGACATTCATCATTTTATCTGAAAACAATAGGGTCCACTACCAGGAGGAGGGATAATGCTAGTCTGCTCACACTCAGTGCAAATATTGTGGTTAAAGATTTATTGACTACACAGGCTACTGCTATAATGCTCCTCTACAATCCTTACATAATAATTTAAGGTAATCTCGTGAGACGTAGTAAGAATTGGGGCTCCCTTCTCCCTATGCACCTTCAACCTCTGACACTGATCATCACTCATCATCATGTAGTCTGGCTCTGGTTGTTAATGGTGTCTCCTGGTCCCACACTGCTGCAAAGGCCGTGGTATTCTTATGATTTCACTTCCCATGTTACACTGTCTATAGATTGTTGTAGACACGGAACACACATGAAATGCATGTGTTCCAAGTAACAATATAGTATTTATAAAAGGTGTCAGAGTGCTTCTCGCTCTATACAACTTCACTTTAAGCAACTGACACACAGGTAAACAGACTTGAGCTGAGAAAACTGTGTGCCGGTGGGGGGATGTGATAGCAGACTGTTTGCTGCTTATCAAGACATTTAAAGGACAAAAGACGCTGACGGAGAAGTGTGAAGCGTTGTAAGGTGGGACGGATCTATGAGTTTTTTTGTAGGCTCTGGTAATTCAATAATCTCACACAACCCCCAGATTCTTTATCTTCTCACCTTTACTCAACTGATTTTTGCAATTCCCTTATGTCTTTTTTTAATGAAAAAATCCAGAAGATACATCAGTCTCTCTGTATGGATTCCTCCAGTACTTCATTTGAATTTCACCCAACAACTCACTCATTTTCCTCTTTTCAAGCTTCTTACTTTCTCAGAAATCTCAGCCCTTGTCTGTAAGTCTAAGCCATCCACCTGTCGACTGGACCCCCTCAAAGCCTGCCTCCCCTCCCTGGTCCCCCTTATTTCTGCTATAATCCACTCTTCTCTCACTACTGGTACTGTTCCTTCATCTTTTAAAACTGCTGCAATAACCCCAACTAATTTCAGTAATTTTTGTCCTATTTCTAATCTACCCTTCCATTTCCAAAATTCTTGAAAAAATAGTGAGCACTCAACTTCATTCTCTTTTATCTCAAAATAATCTGTATGAACAGTTCCAGTCTGGTTTTTGCCCCTTCCATAGTACAGAAACAGCACTTTATAACGACCTCCTTATGGCAGCTGATTCTGGTTTAATTCCTATTCTCATCCTTCTTGATCTGAGTGCAGCCTTTGACACTTTGTCACAGTACTCTTCTCAATAGATTATCTTCGATTGGCATTACCCACACTCCTCTAGATTGGTTCAGATCCCACATCTCAGGCCGCACTCAGTTTGTTCAGCTTAAAACTTTCACATCCCAACCCACCGCTGTTACTTCTGTTCTTGATTCCTATGCTCCAAAGGAATGCTCCTTAATGTAAATTCTATCTAGTACTAAAAATTCATAAACAACCAGAAACATGGGTTAGTACCATTTAAAATACCAGCATGCAGACCCACTGCGTCAGACTATGGATCTGAATCATATCGCATGTCAGAGTATATTGACCATTACATTAATCCTTTATCTCAAAAACACAATAGTTATGTTAGTGATACCTATCATTTCTTGGAGCTTATCAAGAATATTCAAATTCCTTCATCTGCCTTCTTAATTTCCATGAATGTGGAGTCATTATCCACTAATATTAACATAAATATCCAGGACAATACCAAGGATAAATCACGATTGAATCATGATTCAGTGACAGATATTTTAACAAACTTAATAAAACCTGCTTACCCAAATGACGATGTCCTTGAACTAGTGGAGGCCAGTCCTAAAAATTGGCAGGCCACAACATTGCAGATTCTTAAGACACATTATCTGAAAAAAATGAAAATGATAAAAAAAAGATTAAATATCTTATACATAAATGTCCATGAGTGGAAGTATGTGTGTCTGTCCAACCCGGAAATGAGAGGTGGAGTTGGGGTAAGGGCTAAGCAAGGTGAGCACATCGGAAAAGCGAAACCTCTGAAGAAAGAGTCACTCGCTTAGCGGCTAATACAGAAACGAGGCGAGCAGATCGGCAAAATGGTATCCCTTTTACTTTTCCTCCCACTGCAAATACACAAGCGAGGTGAGCACATCGGCAAAAGGAAACCTCCAAAGAAAGACAAAGTCGCTCAGCCACTAATGCACAAGCGAGGCAAGCACGTCGGTAACATGAAACCTCCTAGGAGAGAGATCCTCAAAGTAGTTCCTTTCAATTGCCTGACATCTCTACATTTCAATTTTTTGGCTGATGATTTCAATAGTTTCTAGGACCCCGTGCTTTTTACAGCACGGGCTTATACAGCTAGTATGTGTATAACAGAAATCCCTTGGGCAGCAAATTGGCAGATAGCCCAGATCTGGTTAAGAAATAGGTACAGAGACAAAGACCAAAAATGACTTTTTGTTGGAAGGACTCATAAAATTGGACAGTATCAGAGATAAATGTCTAAGGAACAAACAAAAAAAACAATACAACAACAAATACAAACATTGGAACAAGCGTTACCAGAAAGAGTCACACAAAATATAATGATTTTAGTGGTTGACTGTGAGGATTCTTCGGAAAGTAAGGAATCGTCTCATCAAAATAAGGAACAAGAACAGAAGACAAAACAAAGAGAAATTAAGAAAATCATATAGAAAAACCAGAAGACTCAAAAATGTGAGTCCAACATGGACTACCACAGATTCTAGTGATGGTCCATGGACCTGTTTGAAAACAAAACAAACACAGAACAGGATTTGATTGGGGAAAACCAACAATTTAAAATTGCAATTAGATCTTAAATTCCTCCTTTACCTTACAGGAAACCTTAAACAAACTAAACAAGAAAAAAAAATCACCAAGGCTTCAGACCCCAACCCTCACACAGACGATTCAAAATATTAGTCAACACAGTCGAGGAGCAGTGGAACAGTTTTAAAAGCATTTTACATGTAATGCAGAACAGGTACATACCTAAATCTACAATTACTAGGAACTCTGCAATGGGTTAATAAAAAGTTAAAAAAGAAGCTGCAAAGGAAAAAAAAAACCAGCTGAATAAAGCGTATAAGACAAATAACTCCAATGTGAATCATATGGTGTATGAGAACATGAGGGCAACCATTAAAAAGCCAAATGATCGTTCTGCCATAATGGCTGATCTGCAACTTTTACCCACTGCCACCATCTCATTGAAGTCCCCTTACCACTCATTTGTAAGGTACAGTATCCCAGGGTTCTTCCAAATTTGCAATTTTTTCACTGTGGTGTGCTTTTCATTCATTTTGAATCCCATTAAGATTTGCATCGATTTTCCTCATCTCGTACCCTCCACCATGCTGGAAAAAATACTCCTCAATTTCGAGGAATTAGACACCATTTCCGCATTATATAAAATTTTATTAGAGCCCCTTCCTTTCAAAGATCCAAGAGGACAATGGGAAAAAGATCTCTTAATATATCAGAAAAGAAGTGGAAGGTAGCATTGCAGAGAATTCACTCGAGCTCCATATGTGCAAAGCACAGAATTATTCAACTAAAAATTATACATCGAGCTCCTCTGTCTCGCTTAAAACTGTCCAAAATGTTTCCAGGGCAAGATCCAATCTGCGAACGCTGCACCAGGCCCCTGCCTCACTGGGTCACATGTTTTGGGCCTGCACCAAATTAACATCATTCTGGACCAAAATTTTTAAGTGCCCTCCTAACCCATTAACAGCTGTGTTCGGTGTTCTTCCAGATGGACTTTAAGTGGAGAAGGATAAGCAAATGGTGATTGTATTCACTACACGTTTGGCACGCAGACTTATTTTGTTAAATTGGAAGAATCCTAACTCCCCTCTGATAAGTCAGTGGGAAACCGATGTTTTATATTGTTTGAAATTGGGAAAAAATCAAATTCTCAGTTAGAGGATCTGTACAGAATTTTTTCAAAACCTGGCAGGATCTAATCAATAATATTTTAGAATAAGAAGAAATAATTATTTCCGCATTTCTTTTCCTTCTCCATTTATTTATTTATTCATATATATATATTTTTCCTTTTTTGTTTTTTTTTTGTTTATTTTTGCCCTACTAAAAAGCCCTAAGCAATTCTCCTTTGGCCATGCTCTCCTTCTCAAGGGTGGGGTTTGATTTGTCTTCAATTCTTTTTTGTATTACTTGATCTATTTGTATGGAATGATTACAATAAAATTAATAAAAAAATTTAAAAAAAAAAAAAAGATTTGCATCTGGAGACTGGAGTTTAATTTTCTTATGCATTTAGTCCTACGTTTTTACTACAATTTCCCAAAATTCATAATTTGAATTCCATCATCATTTTATATTTTAGTCCTGCGGTGGGTTGGCACCCTGCCCAGGATTGTTTCCTGCCTTGTGCCCTGTGTTGGCTGGGATTGGCTCTGGCAGACCCCCGTGACCCTGTGTTCGGATTCAGCGGGTTGGAAAATGGATGGATGGATGGATTTTATATTTTAATTATAATTGTTTCTCATCAGATCCTTGTTTTAAACTGCTGCTTTCACCAGATCTTTAGACGACCAGTGGTCAGATGTCTACCAGCTCATAGACGTTACACAGTTGGTCTGTTCACATGACCTTTATGTGCAGTGATGGTATCTCCGTCTGTTTTAATGGGGACACCTTTTTTAACCAATTCAATGTGGGGGACAGCAACAGGGATCATCCCCGGGCAGGAAAGAAGCTGATCACTTGTCTCGCACAGATATTCATAAGCAATTTTAAAGTCACGAGCATTTTATAAAAGGGAGAAGATATCAAAAAATGTCTACAGAGAGAACGTGCAAAGTGCACCCAGAGAGCTCCTGTACTAGTCAAGTTTAAAATGCAGGAATCTGAAACTAATATAACAGAGCTAACCACGTCTAAAAGTAGTGCCAGATGGGATGGCTGCTCTAAGCTGGTTCAGTATATGTGTGTGTAGAGCGTTTCAGGGACAAATAATCACCCCAATACGTACACACACACACACACACACACTGTGTTGGCATAAACACAGGTGGAGTTTAAGGGGAGTCCGAGGAGGCCTGGCGCCCTCAAAAACTGCTTTATGTTATGAAAAGAAATCTCTAAGAAATGCTCATTTTTTCCTTATTGTTTTCTAATTTTATTTTATACAGCTAATTTAAATATGTTAATAATCAATGACCACAATGATTAATTCCATCCTACATAAGCAACTTTTCCATGTACGTTTCCTACCAATAAAGCAAACGGGGACATTCAGTACGACTTTAGCTTACGGATTAACTTACTGTTTCAAATTTTGCCTGAGAGACGTCATGTCAGCTGGTATCTTTTGCATACAGAAAACTGCTGCTGTCAGTAAACAGATCCCCAAGCAGTCAGTACAAGTTGATTGAATGACCACAAAGTCATATGTGTTTCTTATGATTGAATCTGATGCCAGTGCTGTGTGGCTTCATATTTATTGGGTTGACAAACCTTCATTTTACAAGGGTTTAAAAGACTGTTCAAAGAAACTGGCGATTTGGCGTGCCAGAGGCATCCTCGTTTTCAGCCTTGCCACTTTTCCATAAGATTTTGTATTCATTGAAGGTGTAACATGCTGTCAAAATAAGACTTCTTCATTTGAACTTGTTTCTTCATCATATGAAAATCTGACACCACACATTCATTTACATTGCAAGGAACTTCAACCATTGGCAGCATTGATGGACAGAACTTTGAACGAATTGTCAAACAAATGGATTGACTTATGTGCACTCAAGAAACCAAAGGCAAAACATGTTCTCCTTCCTTTAAAAGCCCTTGAAAACACCAGATCTATGCTCTGTCTATGTGCTCTTTGCTCTCCGCCTGGCCATAACGTCTGCTCCATAGCTGACACCCCGCTGTCTAGGGTGTAGGGCTGCAACAAAAGCTGGAGTGAACCCTTTTGGAAATGGAAGGCTTGTCTGTACTGGAGTTAGATGAGGGGGCTGCAAGTCTTGCTAGCAGCATTAGAAAAGGTCCAGAGAAGGACGAGTAGGCTGATCCAGTGCTACAGGGATTGAACTATCAGGAAAGATTAAAAGAGCTGAGCCTTTACAGTTTAAGGAAAAATAGATTAAGAGGTGACATGATTGAAGTGTTTAAAATGATGAAGGGAATTAGTCCAGTGGATCGAGACTGTTATTTGAAAATGAGTTCATCAAGAGCACGGGACACAACTTCTTGAGGGTAAATTTCGCAGAAACATTAGGAAGTTTTTCTTTACACAAAGAATTATAGACACTTGGAATAAGCGACCAAGTAGTGTGGTAGACAGTAAGACGTTGGGGACTTTCAAATCTTGACTTGATATTTTTTTGGAAGAAATAAGTGGATAGGACGGGCAAGCTTTGTTGGGCTCAATGGCCTGTTCTCGTCTAGAGCATTCTAATGTTCTAATGTAAAGTAATTCTCACAAGCGAAAGAAAGAGAGACCCTACATAAAAGCCACATGTTCATCAGATGGATCAAAGCATCACCTACACCAAACCATAAGCATCCCTACTTTCAATCTGAGAATTTTTCAGTGTAACTTAGTAGTTAGGATAAAGCCAGATATGTTTTTAGCTGTTATATGTTTCTTTTCTTATATCCATTAGGGAAGATCAGTGCACCATTTCACACACACATACTGAACAAACTGTGCGTCGGTGTCTGAAGCAGTGCAGACTAGCTGTGACCAAATTAATGTTACTGTTAAGGCGCAGACACCAAATACTTAATAACCAGCTAAAGAAGATATCCATCTTGACCACATAAATCGAAAGATCAGAATTCATAAGTTGTCTTTTTGTATTGGAGAAAAGAAGGTTAACCGAGCTAATGTAGCGGTGGGAGACGCTGCGCCTCTGTAAGGACACAATTTACACGCACTGCAGTGTGGGAGGAGGTGAGGTGATGAGTGGAGAGGTGACAGTTCTGTAGATAGTTTGAGCTCGTTCAATAATAAAGTCAAAGGTTTTTGCCAGCATCGAGAAAACATCTGGTGTGTTTTGTTCACTCATAGGGTGCTACACTAGCATAAATTAAGTTTTGTGTTGTTTGTTATTGTCCTTCATTAATATATCAATATACATATATCTCTACATATATTTACATATATTCATCTTCTATTATCCTTACATTATAAATAAATTGTATTTTTTTGGTTTATTGCAGCAAGTGTTGGTCAATCATTCAGAAATAGCGTATCAACCACAACAGAGAAAGTGAAAGTTACTTATTGGAGACATTCACTGATTTAAGAACTTTATGGGCTTCCTTCATACATTTTGCAGATCTGAAGTGTTTTCCTGAAATGAATCAATCATAGTGAATATGAATGAGATAACAAATGACACAGATAAAGAACATGTGAGTTTTATAATTTTTTCCTGAAACCCTTTGCTAGTTGACACTTAATGAACAAGTTTAGAGAACTTCTTTCTTAAACCCCCAAACTTCCTCAATCACTAACAGACAGAATACATAAAAGAGTTAATCAGTGTGATCCATGGAGAGTTCATGTGGTCATTTTTTGTATTGTGCAAAATGTACACTGGCAACATTACATTACTTCACATGTCACATGGCCACAACAAAGCCTTGCCTTGGGGGTTGGGTGGGGCACTCTGTACACCCCACACCCACACCACCTTACCCTGCCAACAGGGGAAAAAATGGCCTCGAAAATTGGAGGGTCAATGAGTTAGGAGAACCTTGGGAGTCAGGTCCCAGCTGAGGGGTGGGAACTGTAGTTGGCAGAGCTGTGATGGTGCGGGTTGGCTCCCTGTTTCATTGAGGCGGGTAAATGAGGACACATACGTGCAGCAAAGAGTAAGTGCATAAAGTGTTAAGTTCTTTTATTACAATCCATCAAATGAACATCCAAAGAAATGGGGTCCAAAGTGCAGTGCAGAAAAAATGTTCTTCAATAAATAAATAAATAATCTATAAAACTAGTAAGAATGTGTGGAGGTTAAAACCAAGTCAGTAAATACTCCAATAAAAGAAGGTTAAAATTAAAACCAGAGAGAGGCCTCTTTCTGCTAAAACATGAGTCCTGATGCTCTCCTCTAAAATCTGATGTCGCTACCACTTCTCCTGTCCGGACTGTACAATAAGATGAGATGCCCGTCGACAGGTGCAGTCAACCTTTATGTCCAGGATCAGGTCCCCATTGCCGGGCCTTTGGCAACCACGGAGTGCTTCACCCAGCCGCACACGTCTCCTGTCGCTAGTCCCTTGGCGTCTGCAGAGACACCGCATATCGGGCCACTCCTACCCTGGGCCTTCTCCTATTCAATAGGAGCGCCACTTCTTCACCCCCAGGCTCCCTACCCTGAGGCTTGCTCCTGTCCATCTCCCTCCATTCTGCACTTTCCTGGCCTCCCTCAATCCTGCTTCTCTTCCCTTCTTCCTTCATTAACCTCCGTTCTCCACTCTGCCTCTTTTCCATTTCTGTTCTTTTTCGTTATGCCCGCTGTCTGACGTGCACCATAGATATAGGAGATTCCTTGCAATTGATATAAATACTTTAGAATTTCTTGGTTGCTTTATTTATTTTTAGATTGTAAAATGAATATTGTGATGTCATTTATGTCGGATTAGAGTTAATTATCTGATCATAATTTGTTAAGTAATGTGTTGAATTCTCCCCAAAAACTGTGAAATTTAAAGATCTTTTCATATCTTGAGTTACAATTTCTGATTTTACAACTAAAAACTCCACAGCAGAACTCAGATGACGGCCAAAGTTCTGTTCAGCTTTGGTCCGGCTGGTGGCGAATTTGTTTAAGAATGAAATCCTACAAGATACTTGTTCCTTTATTATTTTACTTTTAGTTTTACTCATGAAGTTAATGTTTCCTATTCCTGCACTTTAATCCGCACTCCTCCTCAATAAGGCAGCAGATGACAGACAAGTGCAGATGGAGCAGTCGGCCTTCACTCCTCACACTGCTGGCTCACTAAATGACACTGAGGTGACTGTGAGGAACTGAAATGGATGACTGAGAAGGTCAAATGAGGTTTGATGTCCACAATTAAACGTAGGATTTGCTCCTTTAGACTGACATTTGTTAATATTTGTGAAGTCTCATTAGCCGCAGCTGCACACCTCATACAGAACACAATTTATACTTCAGTGAACAGCATTGTGCTCAATTCTATACAAACAGAGAAACTTAAACCTTTAATAAAGGAATTACATTTGTATCTGAAGAACTCTCTGCCTGCCATGACTGTTTAAAAAGAATTTTCGTAATTGTTAACATTTTTTCCTTGTTTTCTAAAGCACCCTTGAATAATTTTGAATCATCTTTATAATCCTCTGTGCTTTGCCATCTTGTAGGTTTGTGGCAGTAAAGTATTTTTGCACACATTTATCACACAGTACACATGCAGACATTTAGCAAACTTGTCTCCTTTCTGTCTCTTAGATAACCCCACTTTTCCGGACTGTAAAATGGATGTAAGATTCACTGTTATTATGTTGTCATTATTTGCAAATAAAAAAATTGTTTAAATAAATGGACTTTATTTTTTACTTTGAGGTATGAGCACACCGGTAAACATGACATATATATTGTATTATAAGACACGACACTACTCAAAATAATGAAGGGGACACTTCATCGTCCCTGTTTAACTCCAAGTCAGGCATATCAATCTGTGGAGTTAGGGGGCAGAAGTGACTGTGAATTAATGTCACCTGCTGTGGTGCCACTGAAAGTGACAACAGGTGACTTGGAGAGGACACAGCAAGACAACCCCAAAAAGGGAATGGTGGCCACAGACAGTTGCTCGCTCCTTCTCTTTCCTGACTGATTCTTCTCTAGAATCGTTCTTCTCTTCTTCTCAACGAATTACATAGTATTGCTCAGTAAAGATGTTCCACTTGTAAAATATTTTGTTCATTCAGTCCCCTCGATTTTTTTGAGCAATGTATTATGGTCTGCACTGTATAAGATGATTCCTGACGGACTCTCAGCTCCTTTATTTCTGCTCTGATCAGCTGATGCTTTACTTGTTCCACTTTAAGAGTTGCCCCCTCATTTCAGACCCCCTTGTGTGTTTATTCAGGAGGTATTATGATGTGGTGGTCCGCACTTCTGCCCTTTTGATTTAGTGTTCTTTTTCCAGTCGTTCGCCTGGTAACTGCTGGTGTTGAATCTCTTCAGGACAGCAGAAGACTTTTATTATCCCAGAGGGAAATTTGTCTTCAGCAGGAATGTGTGACACGTAGGACATTGTTAAATAGGGACAATAAAATAATAAAAGAGACCACACGTGACAGCCATTGTGGTAATCAGCACACACACCATAAGACTTCTACAAATCAGAGTAACGATTCATGATCAATAATAATGAAGAGCACACAATAATAATTCAGAACTCCACAGGACTCCTGCAGCTACTAGAATTCCAGAGTCTGAGAGCTCTGAGATAAAAGAGAACTTCAATCTGGGGGTCTTCACCCTAATTCAGCAGTTTAATGACCACAAGTGACACTTTGGAGACAGAAGATGGCTGCTGTGTAACAGAATCGAATTGGCCTTCTTTACCACTTGTTTGTGATGGTGGTCAGTGAGAGGAGGATGCTGCGGACCCCCACTTTCACTGCTCAGTTTAATGTTGTTAGTCACACAGTTTTTATTCTTTATACTAATATTTACTAAACAACATTCATCCGTCCATCTTCTTAAACTGTTTATCCAGAACAGGGTCATGGAGTAGAGGAGCAAATGCCAGCACGCATTGGGTACAAAGACAGGAACAATCACTGGAGAGGATGTCACTCCATCGCAGGGTGAACACACACACACACACACACACACACACACACACACACACACAGGCCAGTTTAGCATTACCAATCTTCTTCTGTACTCCTCCATATTTTTCAGTGAAAGGTAAAAAGTGTGACATTCTGTTGGTGAAATCTTCCAATATTCACATGAATGAACCAAAATGAAACACAGAAAAGTAAATTATACTCTTTTAAACTTCTGGTTGGCACTACTTTCTTATTAATTATTAATTTGTATTCCCTCAAGAAATAGTAGATGGATCTGAGGCTTCTGGGAACTGCAGAATTACACACTCATTAATGGCTCGTAAATCTTGTATGAACCTCCATGTCTGTGCATTCTGAACAGGGAAGATGGGCTGTTGTAGCGACTTGTATGTGGAATTATAATTCCCTTTTTAAGCAAAGCCGTTATCACAGGACACATGTCCTCTTTTTCTTCAGGTTTTAGAGGATATTAGGGGACACGAGGATGGGGTTTAGAAGACTACACTGTAATATGGACAGGGTTCACAAACAACATCTCAATTTTAACACAACACTTTCATTGCCTAAGCAATGTGCAGATGCAATAAAAAGGCAAATAAAATGTTAGGTCCTATCATAAAACTGTTGAATTTCAAACTAGGAATGTTATGCTTAGACTATATAACTTACTAGTGAACCGACATCTGGAGAAATGTGTGCAGTTCTGGGCAGCACGCCACAAAATAGACACAACAGCACTGTGCAGAGGAGAGGAACCAGGAGCATCATGGGAGTGAAGGACATGTCATACTGTGACAGCTTGTGACAGACTCAGAGACTTACACCTGTTTATTCTGAGCAGGGGAGACTCTGTGGAGATCTAGTCCAGGTCTTCAAAATCCCAAAATTGTTTCAGTTTAGTGTTGAATCACGTGCTCACACACAAAGTGATTGGGACTGAAGCCAGGAAGCACAAATACAATACAATACAATACAGTTTATTTTTGTATAGCCCAAAATCACACAGGAAGTGCCGCAATGGGCTTTAACAGGCCCTGCCTCTTGACAGACCCCCAGCCTTGACTCTCTAAGAAGACAAGAAAAAACTCCCAAAAAAACCTTGTAGGGAAAAATAGAAGAAACCTCTGGAAAGGCAGTTCAAAGAGAGACCCCTTTCCAGGTAGGCTGGGCGTGCAGTGGGTGTCAAAAGAAGGGGGTCAATACAATACAATACAATGCAGTAAACAGAACAGAACAATTTCTCAATATAGTAAGAAATAAAAAATATAAATTTTTAGCAGTACAGAGCAGAATTTAACAGTAGATGATATATACCATAATAAGATTTGGATTTGTGTAGAGTCCTAGAGACCTCATCCTTCAAGCTGCCTCCCCCATTTGGCCATTCCACGGCTGAAACAGTGTTGGGCCAGCCAATCCGATAAAAGGACCCCTCTTTCCCACGATTCATGTGATCCTCCATCTGTGATGACTTTTCCATAAGCAGGCAAAACAACTTGGCAGGTGGGCCGTGGCACCAAGTGCCACATTTGAGTACCGAGAAGAAAAACAGAATAAGTGAGGGGTAGTATACAATTATAACTGTCATGTTACTTATGTTTAAGTGCTAATGACTAACAACAGAGATGCAGTCTGTACAATTAATCAGCAGCTCTAGTCAGGATATGCTAAACTGAAGTAGTGAGTCTTCAGCCGGGATTTAAAAGCTGAGACTGAAGGGGCATCTCTTATAGTAGCAGGCAGACCATTCCACAGTTTAGGGGTCCTGTAACTAAAAGCTCGACCTCCCATTGTTATTTTATTAATCCTTGGAACCATAAGCAGACCAGCATCTTGAGATCTTAATGTGCGCTCTGGTTTGTAAGTCATGATAAGTTCAGACAAGTAAGCCGGACCTCGACCATTTAATGCTTTATATGTTAAAAGAAGGATTTTGAAATCTGCCCTAAACTTAACCGGGAGCCAGTGTAAGGATTTAAGAACTGGAGTTATGTGTTCGTATTTTCTTGTTCTTGTAATAATTCTCGCAGCTGCATTTTGGATTAACTGGAGGCTGTATAAAGAACAGTTTGAACATCCAGTGAACACCGCATTGCAGTAGTCAATCCTACTAGAGATAAATGCATGAATTAGTTTCTCAGAATCCTGTTTATTTAAAAAGCGCCTTAATTTCCTCACATTTTTAAGATGGAAGAAACATGTCTTGGACAACTTTGTAATATGCGCTTTAAATGACATGCTAGAGTCAAAGATAACTCCTAGATTGCAGGCTGATTCAGTAAAATTGACTGGGATTCCCACTGAGTTAAATGATGACAAAATATTGTTGTGATCAGCATCATTCCCTCCAACAATTAACATCTCTGTTTTATCTGTATTTAAAGACAAGTAGTTCTTATTCATCCACTCCTTTAATTCACTAACACAACTAATTAAAGACAACATTGGAGAAACTTCATTTGATTTAAATGAAAGGTATAACTGGGTGTCATCTGCATACGAGTGAAAATTAACATTATGTTTCCTAATGAGAGATTCCAGTGGAAGCATGTACAGTGAAAACAGTAAAGGTCCCAGTACTGAGCCCTGCGGGACAACATATTGAACTTCTGTGTATAATGATGGAGTACTGTCAGCACATTTCTGTACATATTGGAATCGATTTGATAAGTAAGAACTAAACCAAGCGAGCACGGTGCCTGTAAGACCAACATCATTTTCTAGCCTGTGCAGTAAAATAGAATGGTCGATGGTGTCAAATGCTGCACTTAAGTCCAACAACATAATTACAGTGGAGTTTCCTTCATCAGAGGATATCAGAATGTCATTTACAACCCGTGTTAGTGCCGTTTCTGTACTATGACCAGTGCGAAAACCAGACTGGAATTTCTCAAATAAATTGTAATGCGTAAGGTGTGTCTGAAGCTGACTGGCGACTACTTTTTCTAGTATTTTAGAGAGAAACGGTAAATTTGAAATAGGCCTATAATTATTTAGTATATGTGGGTCAAGGTCTGACTTTTTAAGTAATGGTTTAATGACTGACACTTTTAGTGCATCAGGTACTGTGCCATGCAATAATGAACTACTGATAATGTTTAGGATAGGCGCTGCAAGAACATCCATTGCACTTTTTACTAGTTTTGTTGGCACTGGATCTAGGGAACAAGTAGTGGGCTTCATTTTAGAAATTAAACTTAAGACTTCCTGCTCAGTTACAGGATTAAAATTACTAAAGTGCTGAGTGCAATGTAAGACAGGGTCTGCTAAGCTAGTGTGTGGTTTGTACTGTGATCCAGAGATCTGGGATCTTATATTTTTAATTTTCTCATTGAAGAAGTTCATAAAGTCTGTACTGCTAATATCTGTTGGTGTTTTGCACTGTTGATCTGAATTTCCATTTGTTAATTTAGCCACTGTTCTAAACAGTACCCAAGGATTTTTATTATTGCTATCTATTAATGTAGAATAATATTCTGACCGAGCTTTAAAGAGGGCTTTTTTATATTTATTAACACTCTCTGTCCATGCAATTTGAAAGACATGTAGCTTTGTTGTTCTCCATCTGCGCTCCAGTTTTCGACACTCTAATTTAAGAGCTCGAGTGTTTTCATTAAACCAGGGAGAGTTTCTATGTGCTTTGAACACTTAAGTTTTAAGGGGAGCCAAAGAGTTGTGGGACTTTGAAACAAACTACCGAGACCTGGAGTTGAAGCAGAAACCTGGACAACCTTTAAGATGGATCTAAAGGAGACACTGGGACAGCTTAGCTGTTAGGTAATTGACTGAATGGTCTTCTCACATTTGTCACATTTCTTATGTTCTCAGATTCTTATTTTTATTTTGTGCCCACAAATGTGCAGGAGCTTGAGCCACGTGGTGATGAGATAAAAATGGGGACACAAGAGCCATGACTAATGTCTTCTCTGTAATCTGAGCCTTGTGTGCCAGAAATTTTCAATCCAAACAAATGAACTGATTCTTGGTTTAGGATTTCTTAAACCATTTTAAGGAAACCCTCCGGGGCTTCTAAATACCTGTCATCAAGAGTAAATATTAAAATACATCTCCATTTACAAAGCAGGTCACTTCCTAACAGATTTGTGTTCCTGTGGAGAGTAAGAAGTCACGTCTGTCTTTCAATGGCTTCCACTAAACATGTCAGTCTGAAGCAGTTGGAGCCGAGTGCCTTCATGCTCTGTTACTGTGAAAAGCTCATCTGACACTGGAACATCTTTTAAATCAGCTGCTCTGATAGTGGATTTTTTAGCACCCGTATCCACTAGAAATGGAAAACATGGGGCAGCGTTTCTAGGCCAACACTCAGCCAGCGCTCTTAACCTGAACTACTTTTCTGTGTACGTCTCCCTGTCAGCTGAGAGCAGCCATTGACCGCTGGCAGCTCCTGTGGATGTGCTCAGACACACGATTTTCAAAGGTGTGACTTGCACTTAGGAGTTTAACTGATCAGTTTTAGAAATACATTGAAATCATTAAAGAAATCTCAGAAGTATTTTAAAAAGTTACTAATTATCTTAAGATTTGTTTGCGTGATTTAAAGATATTTTTGAATTAAACTACAAATATCTATTAATGAATTACAGACTTCTTCTTTTTTGAAGTATATCTTTAAAGGACTAACAGATATGTTTATATAAATTACAGATATCTTTTTCCCATCTTCTCTTTATATAAATAAAGATAAATTATGGAGTTGAAGAATCTACTCCATGAAATGCTGTGACTATCACATGCTTTCTCTTTCTTTCCTAAGACACGAACCGGAAGAGGAAGTGGACAATGGCAGAAGGTGAGATGCAGGACATTGTCAAAGAACTCCAGGCCCTTAAAAACCAGATTCAACAACTCCTTAACAGATGAATACACCTGATTAGATAAGATGCTGTCAATAGGATCCTGCAGATGTTCTATCAGACGGTTGTGGCGAACGCCCTCTTCTACGCAGTGGTGTGCTGGGGAAGCAGCATAAAGAAGAGGGACGCCTCACGCCTGGACAAACTGGTGAGGAAGGCAGGCTCTATTGTAGGCACGGAGCTGGACAGTTTGACATCTGTGGCAGAGCATAGAGAATCTACTGCATCCACTGAACAGTATCATCTCTAGACAGAGGAGCAGCTTCAGCGACAGACTGCTGTCACCGTCCTGTTCCACTGACAGACTGAGGAGATCGTTCCTCCTCCACACTATGCGACACTTCAATTCCACCCCGGGAGGATAAACATTAAAATTATACAAAGTTATTGTCTGTCTGTATACCTGCATTGTTATCACTCTTTAATTTAATATATTCTTTATCAGTATGCTGCTGCTGGAGTATGTAAATTTCCCCTTGGGATTAATAAAGTATCTATCTATCTATCTATCTATCTATCTATCTATCTATCTATCTATCTATCTATCTATCTATCTATCTATCTATCTATCTATCTATCTATCTATCGATTGAACTGAAGGCTCGCCTGCTGAAAAATCCCTGTTTTCGTGTCCACGCCAGCTTAGGCCGAGACTGCAATCTCACCATCCAGTCAATGAGTGGAATCTGAGGATCTGTAAACAAGAAACCAAATATGAGAAACTTTTTAGGGTGTCAGGAGTGAAGGTGAGTTCTGTCATCGGTCAATTCATAGATAGAACAATGGAGAAATGCATTTACCAAGTTTTAAAGAAACTTAATGAAAGGTCATTTCAAAGACTTTTATATTTCAAATTTAAATAAAATTACTCTTTAGCAGTGCAATCAAAGTTTGGTGTTATGGTCATGTTATTGCATTAATTATTTAGTTTTATTATGCTGTGTTTGTTTTCTACGCTAACACAGTTGGATTATTATTATTATTATTATTAGTTGTAGTAGTAGTAGTAGTAATAGTAATAGTAGTAGTAGTACTAGTAGTAGTAAAATTTTGATTATTTTTTTGTCTCTCTATTATAAAAAAAATCTTGGAAGGAGATGAGATGTGATTGTCTCAGAGACACTTTCATGTCCTGTGAGATGAGTCTACATGCCCAGCAATGTAACCACGCCTGGGGCTGGAAGTCCCGTGAGAAAAGAGCTTATGCAAAGAGATTTGGAAAAGTCCTGCGTGGTTATGTCAGACACATTTCTTGCAGAGAGAAAGAAATGATATTCACTCACGGGCAGTTATACGTTGCGTTTTCACAAAGTAATTCGAAACCATCCATCCATCCATCCATTGTCTCCCGCTTATCCGAGGTCGGGTCGCGGGGGCAGCAGCTTGAGCAGAGATGCCCAGACTTCCCTCTCCCCGGCCACTTCTTCTAGCTCTTCCGGGAGAATCCCAAGGCGTTCCCAGGCCAGTCGAGAGACATAGTTCCTCCAGCGTGTCCTGGGTCTTCCCCGGGGCCTCCTTCCGGTTAGACGTGCCCGGAACACCTCACCAGGGAGGCGTCCAGGAGGCATCCTGATCAGATGCCCGAGCCACCTCATCTGACTCCTCTCGATGCGGAGGAGCAGCGGCTCTACTCTGAGCCCCTCCTGGATGACTGAGCTTCTCACCATATCTTTAAAGGAAAGCCCAGACACCCTGCGGAGGAAACTCATTTCAGCCGCTTGTATTCGCGATCTCGTTCTTTCGGTCACTACCCATAGTTCATGACCATAGGTGAGGGTAGGAACATAGATCGACTTTTTCACCACGACAGACCGATGCAGTGCCCACATTACTGCGGATGCCGCACCGATCCGCCTGTCGATCTCACGCTCCATTCTTCCCTCACTCGTGAACAAGACCCCGAGATACTTGAACTCCTCCACTTGGGGCAGGATCTCGTTACCAACCCTGAGAGGGCACTCCACCCTTTTCCGTATGAGGACCATGGTCTCGGATTTGAAGGTGCTGATTCTCATCCCAGCCGCTTCACACTTGACTGCGAACCGATCCAGAGAGAGCTGAAGATCACGGCCTGATGAAGCAAACAGGACAACATCATCTGCAAAAAGTAATTCGAAACATGGAATCAAATTCAATGCGATATTGGTGAAAAGGTAAAAGGGAAAAAAAGATTGAATATATGGACATAGGTGATATGACAGAAGTTCACCGCGTGAAATGCAGATCACATGGCACGGCAGCAGCGGCAAGCCAGCAGCTAAGAGGAGGTAAAAAAAACTGTATTTGTTTCCCATTGTATCACCGTTTAAGAGGGGGTGTCGGAGGAGCAACCGCATCTCCTTGACTCCTTGAAATTCAAATCAATCCCCAGAGAGGAAAGAGAGGAAGGCCAACAGCCACAGCAAAACTGTTAAGAGTAGTAAAGAGAGAAAGGAATCTTTTTTTAGAAATTCTTATTCTGAAATGTTATTGATTAGATCCTGCTAGGTTTAAAAAAAAGGTTTGAAGAGATTCTCTAAGTGAGATTTTGATTTTTTCTAATTTCAAATTGTATATAACATCTGTTACCCATTAACTTAATGGAGGTGAGTTAGGATTGTTCCAAGAAAAGCCTATGTGCTAGTAGTGAAGTAAAGGCAATTACAGTTAATTTTTTCTTCTCCATTTTAAGCCCATTTGGGAGTCCACCAAACACAGCTGTTAATGAGCTTGGAGGGATTGTGACACCAAGACCTGTCTGAGAGGCATTTAAATGTTGTGTCCATAATGATGTTAATTCAGTATACACCCAAAACATGTGACCTAGTGAAGCTGGAGCTCGATTGCAATGTTCGAAGGTTGGATCTTGCCCTGGAAATATTTTGGACAATTTTAAGTGAGACAGATGTGTGCGATAACAGATTTTGAGTTGAATAATTGAATGCTTTGCACATATGCAACTAGAGAGAATTCTGTTTTTTTCAGTTTCTGATCACTTTACTGTGTTGTAGATTGAATTTTAAATGGAAAAATGTATAATTTCTGCCCATCATTATACACTCAATAACCTATAATGACAAACAGAAATCACGTTTTCAGAAAGGTTTTCAAATTTAGTAAAAATTAGAATCTGAAATATATGTATTCAGACCCTTAATTCGGTACTTTATATATTCTTAAACATTTTATTAAAATCAAATAACATTCCATACAAGCAAGTCATGTTTAACAAAGACTAGGTTTGAAACAAATCAACCCCCACCCATGAGAAAGAGAGCTAGGCTAGCAGAGTAAAACTTTAATAATAGTAAAAATATGTAAATAAATAAATTAATCAAAATAAATAGAATAAAAAAGAGAGGAGAGATTCCGCTAACTCAATTTAAATGCTTATTCTAAAAATGTATTTGATCAGATCCTGCCAGGTTTTGAAAAAGTTTTGCACAGATCATCTAAGGGATAATTTGATTTTTTAGTTTCAAGTAGTATATCACCAGTTACCCACTGACTTAACTCTTTTAGGGCGGATGTCGACTTTTGTCGACAGGAGGGGTTGAAGGCGAATGTCAACAAAAGTCGACATCCAGGGATAAAGGGCGACAATCAGCTGTTAATGGTGACAAATCTCACTGTCACGTCACAGGCATTCCCTCTGTGCTTAGAGGAATGCTAGACTCGTTGACTCGGCAAATAAACATTGCGTGTGCGCGAGTTGCGAAATGTAAACAAAGGCAAGATGGCACCGACATGTGAAAAGGCAGCGAAGCAAGTGCAGAAAAGAAAACACTTGGCAGACGTTGTTTTGCGCATTACCGCGGAGTCGGACTCTTGATTTTTCAGAATCGGACTTTATTGGCAGTAATCAGGAGATCGAGCGAGAGAGTTAGAAGCAGGCATCAGCTGATCAGACACCAGCCGATGCCGCGCGAGCGAATCTGCTGCCAGTTGAGTGCCTTCGCGCAGCCGATGCATCTACGGCAAGGTTCGCATGGGATAAATACACATACATTGATCCGTTGAGAGCCGATATGGCTACCGGAGTTTACAAGACGGCATGGCTTGCTTTTGGACACGACAGATCACCAGCTGCTGTACTTCAGTCTGCTCTCTCCTGATGCTGCTTTTCAGCTACTGTCAGACGAGACAAACAGGTAGGCAGAGATTTTTTTTGAATCGCGGGCTGCGTTTGCATCGCATTCTCGTTATTCAAAGTGGAAACCCACAATGAAAGACGAGATGAAGCGCGCTGTGGCATTACAAATAGAGATGGGACAGAACTGGTGATATAACTTCAGGGAGCATTGGTCCAAACGTGTTTTGTCCCCTGGTGGCTTAGGTACGTGCTGCTGCAAAGTTTTATTCACTTCTGTAATAAACAGAACCAAATCCCATGGGGTGAGCCAGGCAATAATGCCATACATAAAGTTCATAAAGTTTCAGAAGATGAAAAGAGGTGACAATACGGTTTTCATGCAGGCAGAAAACTTGGTGGCAGTGGCATGGCACGTTGGCAAATGGGTGACTTGTCTCTCTACAGTACACACTAACAATATATGTTAGAAAATGCAGCAACAGACAATTGAAAAATAGGCATCAAAACAACACATAGAGAATTCAGGCTCATACAACATGCAAGACAGTAACATTTGTCAAAAGTAAATATTTTTTGTTGATTTGATATGTTAAACAATTGCTTTGTGTTCTTTTTTAAAAAATGTTAGTTTTTGGAAAAATATTCAGCCCTGGGAGAAAAGAAACAAAAAAAAAATTAGCCCTAAAAGAGTTAAAAGGGGTGAGTTAGGATTCCTCCAGTTAAGCAAGATAAGTCTATGTGTTAATAGTGAAGTAAAGGCCATTACAGTTTGTTCGTCCTTCTCCACTTTAAGCCCATATGTGAGCCCACCAAACACAGCTGATAGTGAATTAGGAGGGATTGTGACACCAAGGCTGTCTGAAGGCACTTAAAGAGTTTGGTCCAGAATGATGTTAATTTGGTGTAGGCCCAAAACATGTGACCCAGTGAGGCTGGAGCTCGATTGCAACGTTCGCAGGTTGGATCTTGCCCTGGAAATATTTTGACAATTTTAAATGAGACAGATGTGCTCGATATATAATTTTAAGTTGAATAATTGTATGCTTTGTGCATATGGCGCTCGAGTGAATTCTCTGCATTGCTACCTTCCACTCCTTTTCTGAGATGTTGAATGAGAGATCCTCTTCCCATTGTGCTCTTGGATCTTTGAAATGGAGGGACTTTAAAATGTTTTTTATATATTACAGAAATTCTGTCTGAGTCCTCAAGACTGATCAATATTTTTTCCGGAATAGAGGTAGGTGGGAGGTGAGGAAAATCGGGCAGGTTCTGTTTAACAAAGTTTCTAATTTGAAAAGAGTGAAAGAAATGTGTTGCTGGAAAGTTAAATTTGGAGTGTAATTGTTCATAGGATGTGAAGACGTTGTCTATGTACAGATCTCTAAGTGATTTAATCCCATTAGTTTTCCAGACATTAAAAACTGCATACGTTAGAGAAGGTGGAAAAAGGTGGTTATCATGTAGAGGTGCCACAGATGAAATATTCTCTTAACTTGAAGTGCTTCCTACATTGGTTCCATATTCGAAGTGAATGAAGAACGATTGGGTTGTTAGCATATTGGCGATGACTTTTACTTATTGGGGTACAAAGCAAGGAATATAGACCAAGCCTGTGTATGTTCATCTATTTGTGTCCATGTTTTTATAGCTTGTATATTTGCCACCCAGTAATAAAATTGAAAATTAGGTAGAGCCATGCCACCATCTGATTTAGGTCATTGTAGAGTCACCTTTTGAATGCGTGGGTTTTTTAAACTCCATATAAATTAGGTTATTATTGAATCTAATTTCTTAAAAAAGACTTGTTAATGTATATGGGGATGTTTTGAAATAGAAGCAGAAGCTTCTTAACAATTTTAATTCTCCTTAATAAAGCAAGATGGAGGGTAGACCATCTATGCATGTCTTGTTTAGTTTTGTGGGTCTAATATACAGTATATAGTACCTTATCATCTGCATACAATTATATGTTCTATTTACGACAGAGGAATTATCTTCATCTGAGGATATCAGAATGTGTTTTACAACATTTGTTAGTGCCGTTTCTGTACTTTGTGCAGTGCTGAAACCAGACTGGAATTTCTCAAATAAATTGTGATGTTTAAGGGGAGACTGAAGTTGACTGACAACTACCGCAGATGTTCTATCAGACGGTTGTGGCGAGCGCCCTCTTCTACGCGGTGGTGTGCTGAGGAGGCAGCATTAAGAAGAAGGACACCTCACACCTGGACAAACTGGTGAGGAAGGCAGGCTCTATTGTAGGCACGGAGCTGGACAGTTTGACATCTGTGGCAGAGCGACGGGCGCTGAGCAGACTCCTGTCAATTATGGAGAATCCACTGCATCCACTGAACAGGATCATCGCCAGACAGAAGAGCAGCTTCAGCGACAGACTTCTGTAACCGTCCTGCTCCACTGACAGACTGAGGAGATCGTTCCTTCCCCACACTATGCGACTCTTCAATTCCACCGGGGGGGGGGGGTTTGTAAACGTTAACATTATATAAAGTTATTGTCTGTCTGTATACCTGCATTGTTATCACTCTTTAATTTAATATTGTTTTTATCAGTATGCTGCTGCTGGAGTATGTAAATTTCCCCTTGGGATTAATAAAGTATCTATCTATCTATCTATCTATCTATCTATCTATCTATCTATCTATCTATCTATCTATCTATCTATCTATCTATCTATCTATCTATCTATCTATCTATCTTTAACGGTTGTTTATTTGGTTTTCTGCACTCCCCCAGTAGAGTCCCCTGTATCCTCTCCACCTCCTCTGTTAGAGCAGCAACCAGCCTAGTCAGGTCTACTGGTTCTGACAGCTTCCAGTAGAATCCTGCTGACTACACCACTGTAATGAAAACACAGGACAGTCTGAAAGTGTTGGGGCACTTTGAAGGCAAACCTTTTGTATTTGCTGGTCAGAACTGAAGAACAAGGCAAAAACGGTTTGAAGGTCTTTTGGAACCTGGAGTCAGAATGATGACTGACAAAAATGGAGGCGCTGCCCCTTAAGATGAAGCAAGACCGGAAGGGACAGGGCCAGGAGATGGCAACCTAGAAATTACATCACATCATCTGATTTGTAGTAGAAAGAGGAGGAGAAGCATTAGATAACAGTGCCAGCCCTCGACTTGGGGTGGAATTACAACTAGATGAACCTTCAAGTTGTCTCCAAATCATACGTGTGTGACAGAGGTATCAATCACAAGCACAAGGCAAAAAGCAACACAGAACAAGGCAGTGCAGTCTTACAAGTATATTCACTACTTTGGTTGTTTTCAGATGTGTTCACATATAAAGTGAACAGCAACTCCTGCAGTAGCCATGTCTGTCAGTCTGTTCATCTGTCCTCATGAAACAATTCTCCTCCAAGTGGACCAGTTTTGTTCAGACTTGGCACACAAACAGAGCTGGCTCAGAACCTACAGCAAGATGACTTGCTGTCCCCCAACATGAATTGCATTATGTGGATTAATGACATAAAGGAGAGACAAGGAGGCTTCACATGAAGTTTGTATTAATAGGCCACCTGTGTAGCAAGAAGGAGCTCTTTTGTAGAATGGAACCCTTGGCAATTTACATCGATTAGGAATGAAAAGACAAAGACATGACACACACAAACTCTTACAGAGTTCTATATGTGACATAATCAAGTAGCTGCCGGTAATTTTAAAATATAAATTTAACTTGTACATTGGAGATGACGATTCTCACACACTTTATCATGCAGTTCAGAGTTTCTGCAAAGAACACCATTTGCTATTATTTAACACTAGAATTACCAGAGCCTATGAAAAAACTTGTATATCCGGCCCACCTTAAATCGCTTCTTAAATCCGTTCACACCTCTCCGCCAGCTTCCTTTGTCCTCTAAATGTGCTGATAAAAGACAAGCTGCCAGCAGCCGGCTATTCCATCCCCCCACTGACTTAGAACGTGACTCTCTAAGTAAGATCGGGGGAGGGGTGATGTTAGAGCGCCTGAGTTTATTCAGTGCAGCAGGGACAACGCACATGTTGATCTTTTTTTCTTTCAGTACACGTGGCTTCCCTGTTTATTTCTATATCTAGTGACTTCTCTGCCTGTCTGTCTCTCTATTACGCAGTGCTCTGTCTGTCTGTGTGTTATGGATCTTAAAAATAAGTTATAAGGACAGTTGTTCCTGTTAATTGCAGTCTCAATTGTTAAAAAAATATTTTAAAAGGAGCATCCCACATGAAAATATAACGATCTCAGTAACTGACAGTGCATACCAATGTATAAATTTTATGTCCGTTTGAGGTTTAAAAGAAAAGAAAAAAGCAACACTTCATCCCCAGCGGGGAATCGAACTCAGGTCTGTGAGGCAAGGAAAAGCTGCTCTGGGCTAAGAGGCAAATCTTAGCGCGCTACGCCACAGAAGCTGTTGGGTCATTCTTGAAGCTTTTGTGAAAGTGTTTATTTGATCTTTGGAACTCGGGCTTTACATATTCTATAGTTTATGCCTACTACATTTTGTAACATTTATTACTAAAATATGAAAAAGTTTCTGTTTTAACAATATGTTTACACAGTTTACTGTATAAATGGAATACGCATTTCATGTGTGTCTTCCAAATAACGAGCTATCATTTCCACTGTAAAACTCCACTTCACTCCCAGGTAAACAATCAAGGCGTGAGCTGGGAAAACTTCGCTCACGTTCTAAGTCGGTGGGGGGATGGAATAGCCGGCTGCTGGCAGCTTGTCTTTTATCAGCACATTTAGAGGACAAAGGAAGCTGGCGGAGAGGTGCGAACGGATTTAAGAAGCGATTTAAGGTGGGCCGGATATACGAGTTTTTTCGTAGGCTCTGGTAATTCTAGTGTTAAAAGTACTGAGTTAATACAACTTCAAGTTGAGAGTAATATTAATATGAAATAGTGTAACTAAACAGCTAAAATATAATAAAAGACTGTTTAGGAGAGATGCCGAGGGCTGGTGCCCCACCCGGGGTTTTTTTCTTGCCTTGCGCTCTATGTTGGCTGGGATTGGCTCCAGCAGACCCCCGTGACCCTGTAGTTAGGATATAGTGGGTTGGATAATAGATGGATGGATGTTTAGGAGAGATTATGAAAAATCATTTTTTTCTTTATTAAGCACATTTATTGTCCATTGTGGTATAATTCGCTCTATAGCACCCCTTGAACCCACCAGACAGACATCCAGGACACACGTTTAAAAGCACCAAGAATACTTCCTTTAATATTCTTCTATAAAGTGCACAAAACACCGTAGACTCCACAATTCTTCCAATAATAATACAAATCAATAATCAATAACACAATCCTCCAACTCCCAGCAGCCCCGTCACACTCCCACCCAACTCCGGCTTGATCTGCTGGGGTTTCCCATAGTCCTTGTAAAGTCTCTGACCCGGAAGTATTCCACCTCCGGGTCAAACGCCTTCTTCAGGTGTCCTGGAAGTACTGCGGGTTTCCGTCCTCATGACTCCTAAATACTTCCGGGTTAACGTCACCATAATAGTCCCAGGGTTCTTGGTGAGCTCCCCCTGGCGGCACCCAACACGGCTGAAGAACCGGACTCCATGTCCCATGCTGCCCTGCGGGAATCCGAGGAACCATTTCTGTCCAGGGGAGCTGCCATCTAGCGTCCTGGGGGATGTAGTGTCCTAAAAAGGCTCTCTCTTTTAGTTGAGGGGCGTCCTGGCCAGACTGAAATGCCGGCCGTCCATCACACCATATAGTGATAATGGTGAACAGACTAATGTAGTACAGAAACATTCGTTTATTTTTATTTCTTTCTGAGCTGCAAATCTGACATCCCACAAAGCTGAGCGTAAATGGAGGAAAAATCAATGAACAGTTCGCTATGAAATACTGAAGGCGCATCTAGTCCATCCAGTCAGGCAGTCCTATTTTTCTAAAATTATAAATGAAAATGCAGGAAATCCAAGAGCTTTGCTTTCTGCTCTCAGTCATCTTCTAAACTCAACTCAATCAGCCGATTGCCTCCTGAATACTTTAAGCAAAACATGCAATGCTTTTGCAGTATTCTTTAATCACAAAATAAACGTGGAGGCAGGCTGGCACCCTGCCTGGGGTTCGTTTCTTGCGTTGTGCCCCGTGTTGGCTTGGATTGGCTCCAGCAGACCCCCGTGACCCTGTAATTAGAATATAGCGGGTTAGATAATGGATGGATGGATGGATGGATGGATAAATGACATTAGATGAGCTTATGAGCTCACAATAGTGAACTAGACTCCTTCTCTAAAATAGGTTTACCTGAACTTCATCAAATAAGTACTCAGTTATAACCTTCCACTTGTACCCTTGGCCAGACCCAACACACTTTTTAAAAGATGTTTTCTGATGTGCTCATCGATGTTGTACTTGAGAAAGTGAGCCCCTCTTTAGATATGGGGGTCTTCTGTAAAGACAGCGGTAGTTGAAACCCTGCTCAAGAAAAAGAATCTTGATGCCTCTGTCTTTAACAATTTTAGACCCCTCTCTAACCTGCCTTTTTAAGTCAAATTCCAGAAAAAGCAATTCCAGTTGAATAATTACTTTAATAAACACGCCATACTTGATAACTTTCAGTCAGGTTTTAGACCAAATCACAGCACAGAAACTTCACTGCTTAAAGTAGTTCATGACCTGCAGGGTTAATGCTGACGCTGAGCACACAGCTGTTCTCATTCTGTTAGATTTGAGTGCAGAATTCGACACCATAGACCACCGCATTCGTATTAATCATCTTGGCCAATGCGGGTTTTTCTGGTAAAGTCCTAAATTGGATTCAATCTTATTTAACACGCAGGAAATGTCTTTTTACGTATGGTAATTGTAGCTGAAGGATCCATGATATTTTATATGGGCTACCACAAGGATCTATTCTGGGCCCACTGTTATTTTTTTCAATTCACATGCTACTTATAGGCAATAGGGTTGTCCACCACAGCTATGCAGATGGCATACATATTTACTTATCTACAGCCCCCGATGACCCTGACTCTGTGCCCTCTGATCCAATATCTGCCTAGTATTACTGAATGGATGTCATTTTCTCAACCAAAATAAGGAAAAAAACTGAAATTTTAGTTGTTCAAACAAATAGAAATAGTGAGGATCTGACCCCTTGGCACTCAAAGTCAAGAACTTCAGAACTTAGGTGTGATCATGGACTCTGATCTAAACTTGAAATCACTCATTAACTAGATTACTAGGACTGCGTCTTTTCACTTAAGAAATATTGCAAAACTTCTTTTAACATTGTGAGGTGCTGAAAAATGAATCCACACTTTTGTTTTAGCCGACTAGATTGCGGTAATGCACTCCTAACAGGAGTACCTAAGAAAGACGTCAACCAGTTGAAACGAGTTTAAAATGCAGCAGCAAGAATCTTCACTAGAAAAGAAAACCTGGGCACATCTCAGCAGTTTTAGTATCATTCCATTGGTCACCTGTGTCCTTTAGAATCGATTTTAAAATACTGCTAATACTGGTATATAATCCATCAATCCATCCATCATCCAACCCGCTATATCCTAACTACAGGGTCACGGGGGTCTGCTGGAGCCAATCCCAGCCAACACAGGGCGCAAGGCAGGAAACAAACCCCAGGCAGGGCGCCAGCCCACCGCAGGGCACACACTCACACGTCAAGCACACACTAGGGACAATTTAGGATCGCCAATGCACCTCACCTGCATGTCTTTGGATTGTGGGAGGAAACCCACTAAGACACGGGGAGAACATGCAAACTCCACACAGGAAGAACCCGGGAAGCGAACACAGGTCTCCTAACTGCGAGGCAGCAGCAGTACCACTGCGCCACCGTGCCATCCCTGGTATATAATTTTAGGATTAATTTTGGAGAGCCTGTCCCATTACATTCCCAGTCGTAACTTCAGATCGTGTCACACTGATTTGCTTATTATACCGAAAGCTAAGCATTAAAGAAGTGGTGAGGTGGCCTTTTACTGCTGTCCACCAAAAATTTGGAATACGAGTTTACTGACAGAGATACGCCAGGCTAACACCATTGATCCATTTAAAAAAAACATTAAAAACTCACTTTTTGAATTCGCCCTCCTCTTAACTGATTTCTGTTCTATTTCTAATAGATTACATATGAATTACAAAACCATACACTTCCTTGATGTGCTATCATTATTCATCTCTACTTTTTTTGGTTTTCTTTTCCGTTTTCTCTGTGGTGGCGTTTTATGTCACCACCACCACCTGATCAAAGTCCTGTGCTTGTGATGATGGAATGAAAGTCGAGACTCCAACTGTCGACGAGACCCACTGCATCAAACTGACTAATATGAAGATTAAAAACAATAAGATTGACTTTAGCAACTTTATGTTAGGTAGAAGGCACCGTGTTCTGTTTTGTTTTGTTTTCTGTTCTCTCTGGTCATCTGCATGTAGGATCAGACTTATCTTGATGGACCTAAAAAATTCTTTATCAATTATGTTTATATATTATTTATTCAGTTATAATAATAATAATTCTTTGCATTTATATAACGCTTTTCTCACTACTCAACCTGCAATTGCTGAGCTCTTTAATGGCCTTCCTTGCTGGATCCAGTGGAGTCCCTTTTGGCATTTAGGGGATTTGATCCGGCAAATTGCTGCATTGTTTTTCTCTTGTAACTCTTCTTTTATATTGTGTAAAGGCACTCTGAGTTACATTAATGGAGTGAAAATGTTCTACAGCAAATGTCTACTTAATTGAAAACCAAATCGTTTAGCGCTGCTGTATTTGTATTCAAAGAGTTTGCCTGCCACTGCCTCAAAGAAATGCATGTTGTGTGTCTGATGATTTAAGAAAAGGAAGACGTCCAGTAAATCAAACAAAGACAATCAGCACAACGTCAGACTGACAGAGAGCAACGGGGGGAATACTGTTTGGAATTTAATGTGAGGGTCCGGAAAAGACAAAAACACACAGGTGTTACTGTACACTGTGTGCGTGTGTGTGTGTGTGTGAGTTCACCCTGTGATGGAGTGGCGTCCTATCCGGTGATTGTTCCTGCCTTGTGCTCAGTGCTTGCTGGGATTGGCTTCAGCTACCCTGTGACCTGCTCTGTATTAAAGGGTAAAGAAGATGGATGGATGGATGTTGTTTAGTTAATCTTAGTATAAAGAACACAAACTGTGTGACTAACAACATTAAAATGAGCAGTGAAACTGGGGGTCTGCAGCAGCCTTCTCTCACTGACCTCCATCACAAACAAGTGGTAAAGAAGGCCAACTCAATTCTGTCATACAGCAGCCATCTTCTGTCTGCAAGGTGTCACTTGTGGCCATCAAGCTGCTGATTTAAGGTCCCAAGGGTGAAGTCCCTTTTATGCCCTGAGCTATCGTCCTTCTGAATTCTAGTAGCTGCAGGAGTCCTTTGGAGTTCTGAGTTATTATTGTTCAAGAATCGTTATTCTGATTTGTAGAAGTCTTATGGTGTGAGTGCTGATTAGCACAATGGCTATCATGTGTGGTCTCTTGGATTATATGAAGTGTGGACCACCACATCATAATACCTCCTGCATAAAGTCCATCAGGAATTGTCTTATACAGTGCAGACCATAATACCTTAAAACACAATTTATGGGTCACGTTTACTGGTGAACTCATAGCTCACATGAACAAATAAATAAATAAACTAATTTTTTCATAAAATAGTTGTTTTTATTTTACAAAATATGCTGTGATATTTCACATAAATTTCAGTTTCTTGGTTTTCACATCACCACAGAGGACCATTTTGTCTCCTCAGGTTCACCATAAAGGGATGAAGCAGACATGGAGTGGACAATCCAGATCCCCAAACCTCCACCAAAGCACTGGGTGCTCGTCCATCACAGGCCACAGGGAGAACACGAGAACTGCAGACATTTATCAGGCTGCTTTAGAACGGAGAGGCCGCCATGAAGGCTCTGCATGGACACATTGAATGGGCAGTCGCTCAGCGGCCTTTGGATTTTCAGCGCTGGCTTTACGTCTTCATGGATTATTGATGTGTTTTATTGTGTGCTGTGGATTGTTATATTGTAGGAGTTGAATTTGAACCCTGGTACGATGGGCTCCTAGCATATGATGGAGGTTCACTGTTTAAAGGAACTCAGCTTCATGATTTGCTGGGATTGTGCTGAGTCTCATATTCTGCTGAGCTTATACTTAAAGGCTGAAGGTGTTATTTTGATATTCGCTATGATAAAGGTTTGAATTATTAAGAAAAGGCATTCTAAGTGACTTTATAGCAAGAAATGAAAAATCAAGTCTTGGTATAAGAAGTAAAAGTCATCTTTAAAGTGTGCTGCTTGCTCTGTTGTTCTGCTCAGGCTAAGTTTCCTGTTGACAGACCCGCCTGAACAGAAGGAAACATAAAGTCACCCAAAGGGCCGAGAACGACATGGACGTGCCTGTCATGTGCGGAGTGAACTTCTAAAAACACCTAAACAGTCACAGACTCCTGAGTTAACAGGACGGTCAATCAGCCGAGTGGGCCGCGTGAACATCTAAGGTCTCAATGTTTTGTGACGTCCTGTTAGTAACTGGATAAACTAATCAGGGTAAAGGATTTCTAATTATGTGATGAACCCCTTGGCATTGTGATCTAATCAATGAAGAGTATAAACAAAGTGAGACAGGCGCCTCTCCTTTGTCACACTCGCTAATAAGGTGCTTGTGCTCCTACTGAGAGACGGAGATAAGAAAGAAGACTGACTGACGCTTTTCTCCTGCCTGCGTTTGATTGACTAAATGGGACACCAAGAGTGGGGTGCTGGTAAATTTCATTAAACAATAAATCACAATAGTTTTTATTATTTACTGATGACAATATGATAACAGATAATCTCACATCCACCCTTGTAGAATCATTAAAAACTGCTAAACTTTGCTGCAGCAGCCCTACTAGATGCAATACCAGTAATGATGATAAAGACGATTCAAAATCATTTAAAGCTGGTTTTAAAAAGAAGTAAGAACTTTATAAAAATTAAACCTCATTTGACCTTCTCAGTCGTCCATTTCAGTTCCTCACAGTCACCTCAGTGTCATTTAGTGAGCCAGCAGTGTGAGGAGTGAAGGCCGACTGCTCCATCTGCACTCGTCTGTCATCTGCTGCCTTAGTGAGGAGGAGTGCAGATTAAAGTGCAGGAATAGGAAACATTAACTTCACAATTAAAATAAAAACATTAGTTTGACACAACCCTAAAACAATACATAAACAAGTGTTTTGTAGGGTTTAATTCTTAAACAAATCCCCACCAGCCTGACCAAAGCTGAACAGAATGTCAGCCATCGTCTGAGTTCTGCTGTGGAGTTTTGAGATGTGAAATCTGAAGGTCTCTGTAAATTGTAACTCCAGATGTGAAAAGATATTCATATTGCCAGAATCTGGGCAAAATGCAGCACATTACTTAACAATTTATGATGAAATAGATAATACTGTCCCAAAATAATATACATAACAGTAATCATTTTCAGTCAGTCATTCATTTCCCAACTTGCTATATCCCAACACAAGGTCATGAGGGTCTGCTGGAGCCAATCCCAGCCAACACAGGGCGCAAGGCAGGAAACAAACCCCGGGCAGGGCGCCAACCCACCGCAGGGCAATCATTTTACAATGTAAAAAAAAAATAAAGTGACCAAGAATATGAATATTCAGGAGTCTCCTACATTTTCAGTTCTGTTTATTACATATTCAAATAAGAAGTCTTATAAACATAATTGTGGTGAAATAAGTAATATTCATAAACAGCTTACACTCCACACCAATAGAGTACAATTTTAACATAAACAGCCTTCAATACAATACAGCGAATATGAAATGATTGTATTGTTAAGAAATATGTTTAAGTATTGCACTGCTAATATGAAAAATGAGCCAAGCATAATGTACAAATAATTTAAAATATCTAAGCACTGAAAATTACTTTTGCATTTTTTATTTTATTTCACATTTACAATAAATTGAGCACTGAAGAAGCTGGGCTAAATATTTTAAACATGAAAATTATTTTAAGTGCTTTTCTGAACCAGGAATAAAGAAAAGCATAAAGAATTGGATTAACTCCAAAGTTCACTTCACTGACCAACACAAAGACATTCCTGATGAGATATGTGATTGGGTTATTAATATCAATAAACAGATTGTATATATTACCAGGCAGCCAGCAGATAATAAAAGCCCCCACGACTACTCCTAATGTTTTTGCGGCTTTTCTTTCAGAAGGTTTTGATATTTTACTGTCACTTAACTCCACAGTTTTCCTCTTTTCTATCATACAGTTGATGGCTCTTGAATGGCTTCTTGCAACTATAAATATTCTGATATAAAAACCAATCATCAGTGAATAAGGAATAAAAAAAAAAAGGAGTAAAAATAAAATACACATTTCATAAGAAGTGAATACTGCACAAGCTCCGTCACAACGCTCTGTTACAATAACACTAAAACATAAAAGTATGACTGTAATTAAAAGAGCAAACAGCCACACTACAGCAATGCTGACCTTTGCGACAGTTAAAGTTATTTTTGAGCTGTAAGAGAAAGGATGGCAGACAGCAATGTAGCGATCAATGGATATTAAAACCACATTATATACAACTGCTAAACTAAGAAAATTTGCAATTGCCTGATACAAATAACAATAAAGAACTCCAAAATACCAGCAAGTTTCAAGCAGGAGAACCAAAGAAAAGGGCATCACAAAGAAACCCACTAAGAAATCAGCCGCTGCGAGTGAAAGGATCAGAAGATTAGTCGGCGTGTGAAGCTGAACAAAATGAGAAATAGAAATGATGACAAGAAGATTTCCAAAGACTGTCGAGAAAAGCAAAAGACACGAGAAAGTGTAATAAAGTCCATAAACTTCAGTTTCATAAATCGGTTTACGACAAGATGTATTACTGTGAGGAAAGCAAAGGCCAACTTTCAGTCCGTTCCACTCCATGTGTGTCCCCTGACTGAGCCATCCTGCCTGCACACTGAGATGTTTATACACTGAGGCCCTGCGACTGCCATATTCTCTCTGCTGACGTAATTCACATGAGGCGTCTCTCTGCTGTGTGTGCTTCACAAATTCTCTCAGGATGTTTGTTTGTTCATTTCAGTTCTTACTCACTAATGAGTTCATCAAATCTCAGATGTCTTCATTATATTTGTTTGTCAGGAGCCGCTCAGGGCTGCGGTGGTCTCTCCTCACAGCTCCACAGTGGTCCAGCTGCTGGCTCTCTGCAGTTTCCTTCTTCTCCCTCTGTCTGCTGTTTTTGTTTTTTTGTTCTCAGTCACTTTGACTTTCTTTCCTCATCACAGCGAGCAGCACATTAAATCAGCAGGTTCAGATGAGCTGAGGTTGTGCCCAGTGGTGGTCTGACACTCCATCTTGTCCTGTGCTGCTCAGAGCCCCTCTGACGCCTGTGAGCTGACCCTGCATGGAGTGTGCTGGACCACCCTGTGCTCATGAGAGGCCCTCACACACACACACACACACACACACGCACACACATACAGTGTACAGTAACAGCTGTGTGTTTTTCTCTTTTCCGGACCCTCACATTAAATTCCAAACAGTATTCCCCCCGTTGCTCTCTGTCAGTCTGACGTTGTGCTGATTGTCTTTGTCTGATTTACTGGACGTCTTTCTTTTCTTAAATCATCAAACACACAATATGCATTTCTCTGTGGCAGTGGCAGGTAAACTCTCAGAATTCCAATGCAGCAGCACTCACTGATGTGCTTTTTTATTTTGATGACATTTGCTGTTTAACTGATCATTACTCTGTTAGCCATCTTCACTCTAAGGACAGTTAAACTTCTTAATAAATATACAAATGGTGTCAAAGTCTCACCAAAACAATCTTCTATTATACTGTAATTCTGAGACTCATTATTCTACATTAATATTACAGTTGTATTAAAGTCATACTATATTAGAGTAACAGCAAGTGATGTTTCTACAGAAAAAATGAACCATACAATAAAAAATACAAGAGGGCCGCCATCTCTAACCGGCAAGTTCAGTTTTGATTAAACAATTAGCAGCAGCTGCTCAGAGATGGCAGACGTACAACTTTACAGGAGTTTGTGTGCGTCGTGTTGTGGTCATTCTCGTCCTCATCATCACAAACAGTGAAGTGGTCCTCACCTCACAAGTTCATACGTGATACACAGGTGTCTCTCCATGTGTCAGTGAAACACCTTGTAGTGTCACTAGTCACATATTTATGTCATTAGTCCACATAGTGCAATGCATTTTGGGGGACAGCAGGTCAGCAGGCTTCACATTGTAAACGAGCTATGTACAGGCAGCCCACCCATCATTAGACACTCACACGTCTCCACAAGCAGTACAAAGGTTAGGTCTGAACATACAGTGGGAGTTCTGAAACTTGAAATTACTGCGTATGAGAAAGTCTTGGGTGTTATAATGGACTTGTCACTATCAATTCCAGACAGTGTTCAGAAGCCATTGTGATGGGAGGCAATGGCCACTACCTGGCCTGTATGCCTAAAAAGTGGAAGGACCAGGGGAAAGGGTATCAGTGTGGCAATTCCTTCCCTGGGACACTAGAGGGCAGCCCTTCTGGGCAGCTGTGGCACCATGGATTCCCACAGGGCATGTCAGGAGCTGGAGTTTGGTGAAGCCCTGTTGGGTTCCGTGGGGGCTGTCAGGGGGAGCTGCAGAGCCCTATAGAGGACCTCCAGTGCACCTTGGAGCGATTCCAGGTAATACTGACGAACAATCCCGGGACCTGAATAAGAGGAACCACCTCACCCCTTTGAATGGCCATAGTTGGGAGGAAGAAGACAAAGCCTGATAAGGAGTGGAGGTGGATTGACTGGCGGCAAGAAGGGACTGTGTATAGGTGTGTTGTGGTGTTGGTGTTTTGTGCTCTTTAAACTGTAAATAAACCGGGTGCTGAGTTTAAACCTGTGTCCTGCATGTGTGTGTCCGGGTTAGGGCAGCTGTACGCACCCTGGTGGCTTCACACCATTAAGCCGGCTAAGAGAATGTGAGGTTATATAGCGCCATGATGTGTAGAGCAGATTTCCCAACTGTCAGTCCACAGACCAGCACCAGTCCATACAAAATTTTTCCTGTCCACAAAACAGCAGGCCAGCCCATTATGACCGCCTTAATAAAACTTTCAGTGTGTTCTGTTCATTCAGTTGCTATGTCTCTGTCATTCCAACAGATGGCACTTCATAAACATTTCAGTGGTAAAATGCATTGCATTTGTCATTCCAATAGATGGCGTATAACAAACATTAACACTGCTTGTACGAATCCTCTACTAAGTGGTGTATCAAATAGACAGAGCAATGGGACAGACACACTGCACTGCAAACGTGAACAGTGAATACAACCAACAGAGAGTAACTGCTGGACAGACAGAAATCAGCTTATCCACCTTAATAAAAGGACAAGAGTCTGTGTGTCTGTGTATCTGTGAGTCCGTCCGGTTGACAATATTTGTCATTCCAACAGATGGTTGTTGCTATATCTCTGTTATAAGACATTTGCTACTGAATTACAAATACAAATTCCAATAAATGGTGCACTGCAAATGTTAACACAAACGGGCAGCTGTATCTGAAGAGGAATAAGCTTCCACAAAGGAAAGGGATTCCTAAGCATATGATGAGAAAGCGTGAAATATGCAATGCTAAGGAAATCTAGCATAAAAGAAATCGAGATGTGATGCACCAGACCTGGGATGATGAATTGTCTGAGGATATCGATGTGCAAATTATTATGGATATCCATGCACACACAATGCTCAGGTAGTAGAAATCCCAAAGGAACATGGGAAATGAAATCATAAGAATACCACGGCCTTTGCTGCAGTACGTGCCCAGGAAACACCAAAAACAACCAGCGCCAGACTACAGAGTGATGTTCAGTGTCAGAGGGTGACGGGGCATAGGGAGGAGGGAGCCCCAATTCTTACTAAAACTCACGAGATTACCTTAAATTATAATGTAAGCATTTTAGGGGAGCATTATAGCAGTAGCCTGGGTAGTCAGTGCAAATGTAGCAGTTAAAGATTTATTGAAAGCAGACTAGCAAAGAAGAGGTGTTGTAATGAAGGGAGACTTGTCTTACCTCCAGTTTTGGTTCCAGACAGGTCAAGATGCAGATTCTGGGAATTTAATGGAAAACAGCAGGTATCCTAATTGTTCTTTCTGTGAATATTATCCCTCCTCAATGAACAACTACTGAAAGGTTCAGACTCATTGGAGTCCTTGCAAGATTTAGAGAGGAGCCAGTGACATTATTGGTAGATATCGAATCAATGTTCCACTAAATTAAAGTCCCCAATAAAGACACAGGTCCTGGCACAAACTGCTCACGCTGGGTTACTACACAGTGCCCAGTGCTGCCAGGACAGAGTCGGACTTGACACGACCGTTTATTTAAAACAAGGGGGTTAGGAAATGAACGGATGAAGAAGACACAAAAAGAAAATCAATGAAATGATGAAACATCTAGTTATCTAAGATTACTCAATTGGGAAAGCCAATGTTAGAATTTATCATCACAACAATGTTATTAAGTTAGGGAGTTGATGTTTTAAATTAACTCTTAGTTGTATTTTATTAATCTCAGACAATGATTTGACTATCGACTGAACATTCTAATTTTGGACATTAATAAATCTAATTGAGTGCATCTTATTTCTTGATTATGACATATTGACACATATTGTCATGAAATGCCATTACAGATAATCACGGATACTGTCACATTTAACTTTCCTTTTCTCTCTGATGTCAAGTTCTCCTCTTGTGTTTCTGCAGCTTGTGCTGAACTTCTTCACTTTTCAGCCCTGCTGTTTCTCTCAGACTTTTATTCTTGTTATTTATGATCAGATAAATATTGTGTAAGTTCACATTTATTCCTTTTGAGAGGCACATCACAAAATCTTCAGGCTTTCTTTCTTTGTCATTTCTCAAATGGCTGCTGGGTTCTTGTAGAGCACAATGGCTTCTGCTGCTTCATACAAAGAAAGTGTTTATTTATCTTAGTAAGACATTTAAAAATATAACAACACAATACAGTGGGGTGTACTCATTCATGTGTTTTGATATTTTATTTCTTTGTAATGAATGCTTTAGTGAGAATTTGACCATAAGTGTTTTTTCAGTGATCATTAACCTGATGCTTTATATCTGTGTGTTTAGATAAACCTCGGCATGTTAACTTGACACATGTGAAAGTTCTTTGTGTCAAGTTGTGTCACTAATCCCAAACAATGCTGTGACTGTCCACACAGATCCTAAATTTGATTCAGCTCATCGTATTTCCTGATTGTGATGTCTGTTCAAGTGAAATGCCATTATATAAACACACACAGCTGAAGTCATTTTGTGGTTAAATTCCTTGACTTTGCTCTCTGGTGTCAGTTCTCATCTCAGGTTTCTCCACTTTGCACTGAGCTTTATTTTATTTGTTCCCTTGACGGCTCTTTCTTTCCCCTAACCACAGGCTGACAAGTGGCAGGTTACACAATCCGCTCCACTGATGAAGTTGTTGAAAGTGTCTCCCTTCAGAGAATTCTCTTTATTGGCCAAGTGCACTAATGTGGATGAGGAATTTGTCTTGGTAGCATTGATGCAACACACAAAGAGAGCACAAAATATAAAAAGATCAAACATGACAGAGTGGAAAGGGATTTTATTCTGCTGTATACTCAAGTGCTTTAAATTTCCCAAAGAATAATAAACAATTTCATTTTTTATGTTATCATTGCTGTATACTTTAATTGTAAGCAGTCTTTCCATGGAGCAGCTCGTCTTCATATAAAAGGAGAATGTGTGGCTGCTACAGACAGAGGGACATTTGACACAGAGGGGATTTTCTCTTCAGTCACATGAGCAGACAGACACTTTTTGCAGACAAGTAGAATTTAGAAGATGAAAACTTTAAAGAGCGCAATTATATTTTTTAGGAAGGGTCAAGTTGGAATCATCATTTACTGCACTTTCCGCATGTGTAAAAGTGGTGCTTTTGAACAATTGGTTATCTTTGTTCATGCTCTCCTCATGGACATGTACTGATATGGTCTGTCAAAATGACATTAGACAGAGAGGGGCTAGGAGTGCTCACCTTGGTCCTGACAAGCTTTAAAAAGTCATCAGCTTTAAGAGAAAGCATTCTGTCATGTGCTGAATTAAAGAAAAGAAACAGGAAGGAATAGAAGACAGAACAAACAGAGCCACAAAGCCATTAAGAGACTGAAAAGCATCGCACATTCAATTGTGACAGCTTGCATCATCTGTGACAGCTCCTCAAATAGCAAATTTGCATCTCTGATTTGCACACCCAATTACCTTTTCATTTGCTTTCGCTTTTTTGGCACATTAAGAACATTTAAGAATATTAAAATTTCTAATGACTGAAAAAAAGTTTATTGCCTGCTCCCCTTGCTTACATTAATATTTGCCTCGTCTTGCCGTCTGGGGTTACAGAGAACAGAGGGGACGTTTTTTAATAGGTGAAGTGTAGCACAGTAGCAGTGAGTCCTGGGTGAAATCAGAATCTGTAGTCCCTGGTCAAGTGTATTGTGTCTGCAGGAGACTTTCACTGCATAGTGAGGAGGAGATCAGTTTTGTTGAAAGAAAAAGTCTTCATTATCATGCTGTCTCTGTAATTGTGGTAAAATAGTGTCCCTCAGCATGTTAAGATACAGGTCATTTGTAATAGTTGTATGGAAAAAAAACAGGTAAAAGTACCCCTTTATATATAAGACCTGACCAAACTGTAACCCCCGGCTGATTCAACTGTTCTTCTTTTGTTACATGGGGATTTTCTATGCAATAACAGACACAATTGTGGCAATTTACATCACCATCCATCCATCCATCCATTTTCCAACCCGCTGAATCCGAACACAGGGTCACGGGGGTCAGCTGGAGCCAATCCCAGCCATCACAGGGCACAAGGCAGGAACCAATCCCGAGCAGGGTGCCATAATTTACATCACCTGAAAGTTTAAATTGAGCTTCATTGCACCATATAATTTTATCAGTGATGCTATTGCCTTGTTTTTTTTCATTCATAACCACTTCACAGAATTGTAAACATTGATTCGGATCATCCTCTAATAACCCATGAATCAATCATGGCCGATACATTTTCAAACATAAACATCACATTAGACGACTCAAAGATGTACAGGAAAAGCTCAACTCAAATGAAGGTCTTTTTTGAATTTCTGGGGCATTCTGAAAATCTAAATCAATAACAAGTCATTTCCTGGTTGTTATCACTCACTGGTCGACCATTTTTTGGAGCATTACAAATGAACCCAGTTTTGTGGAATTTACTGAGTATTCTGTAAATTGTATGTCAACTTGGTGGAGGTGTATGAAATCGTTCAGCCCATTTCTGTCAAACATTTTCAACATTCTGTGTCTTCAAATATTGTTTAAATATCCACTTTCGTTGGTCATTGATTAAATTACCAACCATCATCACTTAAAAGAAAAATCATAATTAAGGATACAAAATAATAATAATAATGAAGAAGGAGAAGATGAAGAAAATCAAATACCTCAAAGGCATGAGGAAGCTTGTTATCTCTTTTTATTTCTGCTTGCAAAAAGGGAGATACCTGCAGCTACCGGATAAGCAGTGGCCATACTCACTGAAGGCAAAGATGCAACCCTTATTTATAAACTTGACTCTCATAACTGATTTGCATTCAAGGCACCTTGCTTACACAGCCTAAGGCATCACTGATTGGATAAACTGCTAATTTTGCATATTGCAGTCCTGGCACTTTGCTCATACAGCCTGAGGCATCACTGATTGGTTAGACCACTGATTTTGCATATCGCAGTCCAGGCACCAAAACTTCACTAATTGATTAAATCACAAAATCAAATAATGGGCACTTTATCTCCATTAGTGTAATTGTTTAAAGTTCTTTCCCAGTACAGGGTTCACAAACCTTCGCCGTTTCCTATGTACAAAACATTTAATGTGTGACTGTGTAGGCTGAAAACACCTTATGCGGGCACGTGCTCCTCCTATATTGCCTTTTCAGCTCCATTTACCTAACCACCCTGTGGCCACCTATCAGCCCTTGCAAACCCTGCTGCGGCGCTCGGATCTCCTAACCCTGAGCCTATACCCAAGCTGAAACTTGACTCCAGCCCGTCCCGGCCACGCCCAAACCGGGGTGAGGGTCATGTAAAAAATGAGCATCTGTTTATATAAGACCAAAACGGGGTAAAGGTCATGTGAAAAATGAGCACCTGGTCATGTAAGACCAAATTTGGGTGAGGGTCATGTAAGAAACAAGCATGTGGTTATGTAAGAACAAACCAGGGTGAGGTTCACGTATAAAACGAGCTTGGGGTCATGTAAGACCAAACCGGGATGAGGGTCATGAAAAAATGAGCATGGGTCATGTAAGACCAAACCGGGGTGAGGGTCATGTAAAAAACGAGCATCTGGTTATGTAAGACAAAACCAGGATGAGGGCCATGTAAAAAACCAGCTTGGGTCATTTAAGACCAAACTGGGTCATGTAAAAAACGAGGATCTGGTAACGTTAGGCAAAACCGGAGTGAGGGTCATGTAAAAAATGAGCATCTGCTTATGTAATCCCAAAACGGGGTGAAGGTCATGCAAAAAATGAGCATCTGGTCATGCAAGACCAAATCTGGCTGAGGGTCATGTAAAAAATGAGCATCTGGTAATGTTAGACAAAGCTGGGATGACGGTCACGTAAAAGTAGAGCTTGGGGTCATGTAAGACCATTCTGGGGTGATGGTCATGTAAAAAACGAGCATCTGATTATGTAAGAACAAACTGGGATGAGGGTCATGATAAAACGAGCATTGGGGCATGTAAGACTAATCCGGGGTGAGGGTCATATTAAAAACGAGCATCTGGTAATGTTAGACCAAACCGGGGTGAGGGTCATGTAACAAATTAGCATCTGGTTATGTAAGACTAAACCGGTGTGAGGGTCATGTAAAAAATGAGCTTGAGGTCATGTAAGACCATTCTGGGGTGATGATCATATAAAAAACGAGCATCTGGTTATGTAAGACCAAACCGGGGTGAGGGTCATGTAAAAAACGACCTTTGGGTCATGTAAGACGAATCCAGGGTGAAGTTCATGAAAAAAATGAGCATTTGGTCATGTAAGAGCAAATCTGGGTCATTGTCATGTTAAAAACGAGCATCTGGTAAAGTTATACCAAACCGGGGTGACGGTCATGTAAAAAAACAGCTTGGGATCATGTAAGACCAATCCGGGGTGAGGGTCATGTAAAAAACAAGCATCTGCTTATGTAAGACCAAACCCAGGTGAGGGTCATGTAAAAAATTAGCATTGGGTCATATAAGACCAAACTGTGGTGAGGGTCATGGTAAAAACGAGCATCTGGTAATGTTAGACCAAACCGGGGTGAGGGTCATGTAAAAAACAAGCATCTGGTTATGTAAGACCAAACCCAGGTGACGGTCATGTAAAAAATTAGCATTGGGTTATATAAGACCAAACTCTGGTGAGGGTCATGTAACAAATGATCATAGGGTTATGTAAGACTAAACTGGGGTGAGGGTCATGAAACAAATGATCATATGGTCATGTAAGAACAAACCGGGGTGAGGGTCATGTAAAAAGCGAGCATCTGGTTATGTAAGACCAAACTAGGATGAGGGCCATGTAAAAATAGAGCATCGGGTCATATAAGACCAATCCGGGGTGAAGGTCATGTAAAAAATGAGCATCTGGTCATGTAAGACAAAATCTGGGCGAGGGTCATGTAAAATATGGGAATCTGGTAATGTTAGACAAAACCAGGGTGATGGTCATGTAAAAAAAGAGCTTTGGGTCATGTAAGAACAAACCGGGTTGACGGTCATGTAAAAAACGAGGATCTGGTAAGGTTAGGCAAAACCGGGGTGAGGGTCATGTAAAAAATGAGCATCTGCTTATGTAAGACCAAAACGGGGTGAAGGTCATATAAAAATGAGCATCTAGTCATGTAAGACCAAATCTGGCTGAGGGTCATGTAAAAATGAGCATCTGATAATGTTAGACAAAACCAGAGTGACGGTCATGTAAAAATAGAGCTTGGGGTCATGTAAGACCATTCTGGGGTGATGGTCATGTAAAAAACGAGCATCTGGTTATGTAAGACCAAACCGGGGTGAGGGTCATGTAAAAAACGACCTGTGGGTCATTTAAGACCAATACAGGGTGAAGGTCATGTAAAAAATGAGCATCTGGTCATGTAAGACCAAATCTGGGTGAGGGTCATGTAAAACATGAGCATCTGGTAATGTTAGACCAAACCAGGGTGAGGGTCATGTAAAAAACGAGCTTGGAGTCACAAAATACCAAACTAGGGTTAGGGTCATGTAAAAAAAAACGAGCATCTGATTATGTAAGAACAAACCGGGATGAGGGTCATGAAAAAACGAGCATGGGGGCATGTAAGACTAATCCGTGGCGAGGGTCATGTAAAAAATGAGCATGGGGTCATGTAGGACCAAACTTGGGTGAGGGTCATATTAAAAACGAGCATCTGGTAATGTTAGACCAAACCGGGGTGAGGGTCATGTAACAAATGAGTATCTGGTTATGTAAGACTAAACCGGGGTGAGGGTCATGTAAAAAATGAGAATCTGGTCATGCAAGACCAAACCGGGATGAGGGTCATGAAAAAATGAGCATGGGTCATGTAAGACCCAACCGGGGTGAGGGTCATGTAAAAAACGAGCATCTGGTTATGTAAGACAAAACCAGGATGAGGGCCATGTAAAAAACCAGCTTGGGTCATTTAAGACCAAACTGGGTCATGTAAAAAACGAGGATCTGGTAATGTTAGGCAAAACTGGGGTGGGGGTCATGTAAAAAATGAGCATCTGCTTATGTAAGACCAAAACGGGGTGAAGGTCATGCAAAAAATGAGCATCTGGTCATGTAAGACCAAATCTGGCTGAGGGTCATGTAAATAATGAGCATCTGGTAATGTTAGACAAAGCTGGGATGACGGTCACGTAAAAGTAGAGCTTGGGGTCATGTAAGACCATTCTGGGGTGATGGTCATGTAAAAAACGAGCATTTGATTATGTAAGAACAAACCGGGATGAGTGTCATGAAAAATGAGCATGGGGGCATGTAAGACCAAACCAGGGTGAGGGTCACGTAAAAAGCGAGCATGTGGTTACGTAAGACCAAACTAGGATGAGGACCATGTAAAACACCAGCTTGGGTCATTTAAGACCAAACTGGGGTGAGGGTCATGTAAAAAACGAGGATCTGGTAAGGTTAGGCAAAACCGGGGTTAGGGTCATGTAAAAACTGAGCATCTGCTTATGTAAGACCAAAACGGGGTGAAGGTCATGTAAAACTGAGCATCTGGTCATGTAAGACCAAATCTGGCAGAGGGTCATGTAAAAATGAGCATCTGGTAATGTTAGACAAAACCGGAGTGACGGTCATGTAAAAATAGAGCTTGGGGTCATGTAAGACCATTCTGGGGTGATGGTCATGTAAAAAATGAGCATCTGGTAATATTAGACCAAACTGGGGTGAGGGTCATGCTAAAAACGAGCTTGGAATCATGTAAGACCAAACCGGGGTGAGGGTCATTTAAAAAATGAGCATGGGGTCACAAAATACCAAACTAGGGTGAGGGTCATGTAAAAAATGAGTATCTGCTAATGTAAGACCAAACCGGGATGAGAGTCATGTAAAAAAAAACTAGCATCTGATTATGTAAGAATAAACCGGGCTGAGAGTCATGAAAAAACGAGCATGGGGGCATGTAAGACTAATCCGGGGCGATGGTCATGTAAAAAATGAGCATCTGGTAATGTCAGACCAAACCAGGGTGAGGGTCATGTAAAAAAACGAGCTTGGAGTTATGTAAGACTAAACTGGGGTGAGGGTCATGTAGCAAATGACCATATGCAATACAGTTTACAATACAGTTTATTTTTGTATAGCCCAAAATCACACAGGAAGTGCCACAATGGGCTTTAACAGGCACTGCCTCTTGACAGTCCCCAAGCCTTGACTCTCTAAGAAGATGAGGAAAAACTCCCTACAAAAACCTTGTTGGAAAAAATGGAAGAAACCTTGGGAAAGGCAGTTCAAAGAGAGACCCCTTTCCAGGTAGTTTGGACGTGCAAAAGAAGGGGGTCAATACAATACAATACACAGAACAGAACACACGCTCTATACAGTATAAAATAAAAAGTTTTTTTTATAGAAGCAGAGCAGAATTTAACGGTAGATGATATCACATAATAAGATTTGGATATTTTTAGAGTCCTGGAGACCTCATCCATCAAGCTGCCTCCCCCATTTGGCCATTCCATTGGTGAAACAATGCTGGGCCGGCCAATCCAATGAAAGGACCCCTCTTTCCCACGATTCCTGCGATCCTCCATCAGGGATGACTTTACCTTAGGCAGACAAAATAACTTGGCAGGTGGGCCGTGGCACCAAGTGCCACATTTGAGTACCGAGAAGAGAAACAGAAAAGGTGAGGGTTAGTATCCAATTATAACTATCATGTTACTTATGTTTTAGTGCTAATGACTAACAACAGAGATGCAGTATGTACAGTTAATCAGCAGCTCTAGTCAGTATATGCTAAACTGAAGTATTGAGTCTTCAGCCGGGATTTAAAAGCTGAGACCAAAGGGGCATCCCTTATTGTAGCAGGCAGACCATTCCACAGTTTAGGGGCCCTGTAACTAAAAGCTTGACCTCCCACTGTTATTTTATTAATTTTTAGAAACATAAGCACACCTGCATCTTGAGATCTTAATGTGCGCTCTGGTTTGTAAGTCATGATAAGTTAAGACAAGTATGCCGGACCTTATGTTTCCTAATGGTAGATCCCAGTGGAAGCCTGTAAAGTGAAAACAGTAAAGGTCCCAGTACTGAGTCCTGCGGGACACCATATTGAGCTTCTGTGTATAATGATGGAGTACTGTCAGCACATTTCTGTACATAATGGAATCGATTTGATAAGTAAGAACAAAACCAAGCAAGCACGGTGCCTGTAAGCCCAACATCATTTTCTAGCCTGTGCAGTAAAATCGAATGGTCAATGGTGTCAAACGCTGCGCTTAAGTCTAACAACATAATTACAGTGGAGTTTCCTTCATCAGAGGATATCAGAATGTCATTTACATGGTTATGTAAGACTAAACCAGTGTGAGGGTCATGTCAAAAATGAGCACGGGGTCACAAAAGACCAAACTAGGGTGAGGGTCATGTAAAAAATGAGCATCTGCTCATGTAAGACCAAACCAGGGTGAGAGTCATGTAAAAAAAATTAGCATCTGGTTATGTAAGACCAAACCAGGATGAGGGCCATGTAAAAAACCACCTTGGGGTCATTTAAGACCAAACTGCGGTAAGGGTCCTGTTAATAATGAGCATCTGGTCATGTAATACCAAATATGGGCGAAGGTCATGTAAAAAACGAGTATCTGATAATGTTAGACAAAACCGAGGTGAGGGTCATATAAACAATGAGAATCTGGTTATGTAAAAACAAACCGGGGTGAGGGCCATGTATAAAACGAGCTTGAGGTCATGTAAAACCAAACTGGGGTGAGGGTCATGTTAAAAACGAGCATCTGGTAATGTTACACCAAACCGGGGTGATGGTCATGTAAAGAAAGAGCTTGGGGTCATGTAAGACCAATCCGAGGTGAGGGTCATGTAAAAAATAAGCATCTGGTTATGTAAGACCAAACCCGGGTAAGGGTCATATAAAAAATGAGCATTGGATCATAGAAGACCAAACCAGGGTGAGGGTAATGTAAAAAATGAGTAATGTAAGGCCATTCCGGGGTGAATATCATGTAATAAACAAGCATGGGGTCATGTACAACCAAAGCAGACATGTGGTTAAGTAAAAAAAGGGCAGAGGGTCATGTGTTTCAAAACAGACATAGGGTCATGTAGAAAACATCTTCAGGACCCCATGTATAAATCATTTTTCTGAAGGAACATATGCACCTAAGGTAGCAGGCCTTCGGCTCATCTTGGTCTGCTAAATTAGAAGAACATCCCGATACCTTCTTGGAAGTCCGATTTCAGCTGATATGTTTCTGCATATTAGTAGTTTGGCTGCCATCAAGCGTCCCTGGAGACAGAGCATGGACAGCCTGGCCATGCCCAGGGGACAACCAGGAAGCCCGAGCATGTATTTATTTATATGATTGATTGATTGATAAATTGATCAATTGGATATATAATCTGTTCTGTGAATTTGTATCCTTTGGTTTTATGTTTCTGCCGCAGTTTGCATTTGAATTTCCTTTTGGGATTAATACACTTAATCTAATCTAATTTAATCTAACCTGAAATATATGGGATTCCTATATATGTTTTTAAGATTATATCTGAAATAAGAAAAATATACATATCCCTTAATACAGAGTAACACACGTATTTGTAAACACATTATGAATAAGACATGCAATATTGTGTGTTAGGTTTTTGTTTCTGAAAGATCATGTGTGGCTTTTGTGTTCTCTGAAAAAATGAAACACGGGCTTCCAAATGAATCCAATTTATTTGTGTCAGCTCATGCAGGATGTGATGTACTCCATGCTGAAACATTGTCTGTTATGTTTTGTATTTGCCCTTGTATGCTGTGTGTTTTATCCCTTTCCAATAACATGAGATATTTTTATTCCCACACCCAGATTCCTTGTTAGGTAGACCCTCACATATGCCGCCCACATCTGCAATGTTCCTCTTATTCTTGCACTCACTTGGCCTGGAAGGAGACACAGTCCACAGACACAATATATTGACTGGGAACTACAGATTCTGACTTCACCCAGGACGGACAGCTACTGTGCTACATTTCACCTATTAGAAGGCATCTCTCTGTTCTCTGTAACCGCAGAGGGCAAGATAGAGAAAATACTAATGCATGCATCCGGTAATAAACTTTTATCGTCATTATAGATTTTAACATTCTTAAATGTTCACAATGTGCCAAAAAAAGCAAAAGCAAATAAAAAGGCAATTGGGTGTGCAAATCAAAGATACAAGCTGGCTGTTTAAGGAGCTATCGCAGATGATACAAATGAATGTGTGAGGCTTTTCAGTCTCATAATAGTAGTGCGCCTGTGCTTTTTCTGCCTCTCTTCTTTCCTGGTCCTTCTCTTCAATTCAGCAGATGATAGAATGAATATTTTCAAATTAAGTCCATGACCTTGTAAAGCTTGAGAGGGCCAAGTTGAACACCCCTAGCCTTTCTCTGTCATTTTCACAGACTGTATCAGTACCCATCCATGATGTGAGCATGCACAAAGATAACCAGTGGTTCAAGAGCTTTGCTTTTACACATAGAAAAAGTTACAAAATGGTGATTCGAACTTGACTCTTCTAAAAATAGAATTTTGCTGTTTAAAGTTTTCACCTTCTTAACCCTACTTGTCTGCAAAAGGTGTCTGTCTAATCTTCTGACTGCAGAAAAAAATCTCCTCGGTATGAAATGGCCTTCTGTCTGTAGCAGCATGTCCTCCTTCTAAGTGCACATGAGCTGCTCCATGGAAAGTGCACTTACAGTTAAAGCATACAGTAGTAATGACATAAAAAATAAAATTGTCTATAAACCTTTAAAGAATGAGATTTGAAACATAAAATCACATTACCCTGCATCATATTTGATCTGTTTATATTTTGTTCTCTCCTTGATTGTTGCAACAACACTACAAAGTCAAATTCCTCGTCCTCATTAGTGCACCCAGCCAATAAAGAGAATTCTCTGAAGGAAGACACTTTCAATAAGTTCATCAGTGGAGCGGATTGGTGTAACCTGCAACTTGTCAGCCTGTGGTTAGGGGAAAGGAAGAGCCGTTAAGAGAATAAATTAAATAAAGCTCAGTGCAAACTGGAGAAACCTGAGACAAGAACCTGACACAAGAGAGCCAAGTCAAGGAATTTAACCACAAAATGACTTCAGCTGTGTGTGTTTATATAATGGCATTTCACCTGAACAGACATCACAATCAGGAAATATTATGCACTGAATCAAATTTAGGATATGAGTGGACAGTCACGGCATTGTTTGGGATTAATGACATGACTTGACACAAAAAACTTTCACATATTTGAAATCAACTTCCTGAGGTTTATCTAAACATACAGATATAAAACATAACGGGCCTCATGCATAGCGGCGTGCATAGAATTCACACTAAAATAATGGCGTACAGTCAAAAGCGGAAATGTGCGTACACACAAAAAAATCCAGTTGCATAAATCTGTGCGTACGCCAACTTCCATATTCCTCCGCTCCATAAATCCCAGTGAGCGTGAAAAGTAATGCATGTGCAAGCGCTTGATGCCACTCCCCAGCTCCTCCCAGAATTACTCCTCTTTGAATATGCAAGTCAATATAAATAGCCCTTAAGCTTAGCGTTCTGTAAAAAGGCAATGGCAAAAGCATGGGGAAGGTAAGGAAAAACATACTATTTGTTGGTTTAAACAGTGGTATAAACAAAAGGAAGTTGATCGAGTGACACAGAGTGTCGGACAAACTCGAAAGTTCAAGTTCAAAAAGTCGCCCGAAATAAAAAAGAATTTGTCATATTTCAAAGTTGCCATGAAAAGGCAAGTCGTAGCCCACAGTCTGAGTGTCATATGAAAGCTTATTAGGGTACAGAGAAAAAAGAATAGGGAGACAGTGAGAAAAAAGCTTGAAATTTCAACTTAAATCTCGAAATTTCCACTTTAATCAGATACTTTATTTCGGCATTAAAGTAGAACATCATAAACTTCATCTTTAAATTGTTTAACTCTTTTAGGGCGGATGTTGACTTTTGTCGACAGGAGGGGTTGAAGGCGAATGTCGACAAAAGTCGACATCCAGGGATAAAGGGCGACAATCAGCTGTTAATGGCGAGAAATCTCACTGTCACGTCACAGGCATTCCCTCTGTGCTTGGAGGAATGCTAGACTCGTTGACTCGGCAAATAAACCTTGCGTGTGCGCGAGTTGCGAAATGTAAACAAAGGCAAGATGGCACCGACATGTGAAAAGGCAGCGAAGCAAGTGCAGAAAAGAAAACACTTGGCAGACGATGTTTTGCGCATTACCGCGGAGTCGGACTCTTGATTTTTCAGAATCGGACTTTATTGGCAGTGATCAGGAGATCGAGCAAGAGAGTTAGAAGCAGGCATCAGCTGATCAGACACCACCCGATGCCGCGCGAGCGGATCTGCTGCCAGTTGAGTGCCTTCGCGCAGCTGATGCATCTACGGCAAGGTTCGCATGGGATAAATACACATACATTGAACCGTTGAGAGCCGATCTGGCTACCGGAGTTTACAAGACGGCATGGCTTGCTTTTGGACACGACAGATCACCAGCTGCTGTACTTCAGGCTGCTCTCTCCTGATGCTGCTTTTCAGCTACTGTCAGACAAGACAAACAGGTAGGCAGAGATTTTTTTTGAACCGCGGGCTGCGTTTCCATCGCATTCTCGTTTTTCAAAGTGGAAACCCACAACGAAAGACGAGATGAAGCGCGCTGTGGCATTACAAATAGAGATGGGACAGAACTGGTGATATAACTTCAGGGAGCATTGGTCCAAACGTGTTTTGTCCCCTGGTGGCTTAGGTACGTGCTGCTGCAAAGTTTTATTCACTTCTGTAATAAACAGAAGCAAATCCCATGGGGTGAGCCAGGCTATAATGCCATACATAAAGTTCATAAAGTTTCAGAAGATGAAAAGAGGTGACAATATGGTTTTCATGCAGGCAGAAAACTTGGTGGCAGTGGCATGGCACGATGGCAAATGGGTGACTTGTCTCTCTACAGTACACACTAACAATATATGTGAGAAAGTGCAGCAACAGACAATTGAAAAATAGGCATCAAAACAACACATATTGTAAGGTGTGCAATGTGGCAATGACTGAAATTGGCTGCTTTGAGCGAGATCAGACTTTGTTGTGTAAAATGTATGTGATATGTATGTGAAATCATAGAGTATGCAGGCTCATACAACATGCAAGACAGTAACATTTGTCAAAAGTAAATATTTTTTTGTTGATTTGATATGTTAAACAATTGCTTTGTGTTCTTTTTTAAAAAATGTTAGTTTTTGGAAAAATATTCAGCCCTGGGAGAAAAGAAACAAAAAAAAAATTAGCCCTAAAAGAGTTAATATACTACTTTCTCAAATACCATCATAACTATAGTAGCACGTTAAATCCTTTGTTTTCTATGTGTTCTTCTATGTGCCCATTGTGTGTGAATCACTATATGCTACTTAAAACAAGCTTTTTCTTCCTCCAACAGGACACAGAGTACATTACATTTGTGATATTACAGTTCTCTGAATAATTAAATTATCTAAGATGTATACTTGATATCCTTTTCATGATGATAAGAATTAAACCATGTATTAAACATGGGAACACGGTGGTGCAGTGATAGTGACGAGCTGGCACCCTGTCCAGAGATTATTCCTGCCTCCCACAAGATGCTTGCTGCGCCATGTATGACCTTCGATGAAATAATTTATTTCAGCAATACTTTCAAACGTACTAACCTCCAATTCCTGTCCTTCCTTTTCTTTCTCCAAGAACCCAATTGCCACACAATCAGCTCTGTAATAGACGTTAAGCCATCTGTAGGCTTAAAACGGTGATTTTTGTTTTTTTCAGAATTCACTGTCTTAATCTTCTTTACTTATTTATCTGGTGTGTACAATGCTATATACTGTATATGCTGCCGTTCTTTATTATATTCTGTAAGTGCCTTGAGCATGGGAAAGGCGCTATATAAATAAAATGTATTATTATTATCATTATTAAACATTGAAATATCTTCGTAGTACATGTTTAATTATTCTATCCATCTATCCATCAAGTGTCACACCAGTCACAGCAAGAATACAGCGCGAGGCAGAAACAATCTCTGAATAGGCGCCAGCTTGACGCTAGCACGGAGACACCGTGTCCTCACATGTTTAATTATTAACAATGTAGATAATTTAAATAAAGTTAGCATTTTATCTGTATAATGTAATAAACATATTTTGCTGCATTTCATCTTAAAAATGATATCATCATCATATGTAAATACGCGCTGTCACACACGCGCTATTCGGGGACAACTAAAGGACTTGAATAAAAGTAATTGCACACCTGACCAGGAAGCGGTGAAGTGCACTGATTCTCTCTCTCAATTACTTGTAGACCATTCTCGGGAAGTCCCGCCCTGTTCTGGAGGAACCAATGACGTCACTGCCGGTTCCGGCCCTGATGACATCACTTCCTCTACTTGCATTTAAAGGCCGCCATTTTAAGGCAGTAAGTCAGTTCTGTTTTGGACTCAGTCGTGTGAACATGTTTGTTCTTTTTGATAGATTTTGCACCCAGGAAATATTATATTGGTGGCTGCCCAAAACCTTTCCAATGTGTCTTTGTCGTTCTTGTGACAGCGCTTTATAAAGTGGCTCAAGTTGTGCAATATTATAACTGTATCGCAAGTTTACAGTGAGGTGATTGTACTTATAAGTACAAACAGTTCTACAAGAAGCACTTGATGGACTGATTGAGTGCATTTATAGTTCTTGGGATGAAACGTTTTTTGAACCGCGATGTCCGTACAGGAAAGGCTCTGAAGCGTTTGTCGGATGAGAGCAGTTCAAATAGGCAACATGGCTGAGGCAGCGTGTGCTTGATGCTGTATACCGATAATTCTCTTTCCTATTAGCTGCTGTAGATCTGTGATTCCACACTCAGATATAGTGGGATAAATACTCCGGGGTGGTGCAGTGAGAGTAATATGGAAAAAGATAATCTGCTGTGGCAACCCCTAACGAGAGCAGCTGAAAGAAAAAGAAGAAGGCGCAGTGATAGTAACAACGCTAAAGCAGCTATGGTATTTAGAATAATTTGACCTTTCTGTGGACTATTATATTGTTAAAGGTTAATTACAATCAGATGCCTTAATCTAAAAAACAATATGCAGCTAATTTCTGGGTATATGATAAAGCCGCATCAGGGATTTGGATCTAAAAAAGAAAGGGTAACCACACAGGAACAGTAGCACTGTTTTGACGCTGGGTGCCACCAGTTTGCAAAACCGAGCAGAGAACTTGCGTACGCCAGGGTTTGTGCTACCGTGAAAATGGGCGTGGCTTTACGCCAAGTTTAGGTTTTATAAATCGCGATTTGAGGGTGGAAATGGGAGTACGCAATATTTTTGTGTGTACGCACCATTTATACATGAGGACCCAGGTCTTTGTTAATTATCACTGAAAAAGACACTTGTGTTCAAATCCTCACTAAAGCAATCATTATAAAGAAATAAAATATCAAAACAGGAATGAGCACACACCTCTGTATTGCGTTATTATATTTTTAAATGTCTTACCAAGATAACCAAACAGTTTCTGTGTATGAAGTAGCAGAGGCCATTGTACTCTACAACAACCCTGCAGCAATTTAAAAAAATAAAAGAAAGAAAGCCTGAACAATTTGTGATGTGTCCAACAAAAATAAAAGGCTGATAGTAACAGCAGGGCTGAAAAGTGAAGAAGTTCAAGAAAAGCTGCAGAAACCCAAGAGCAGAGCTTGACATCAAAGAGAAAAGGAAAGAGTCCTGTGCGTCCCACTGAAGAGTATTCATAGTCATAACCAATACCATCGCTCGGTCATATTCATGAACTGCATCAAAATAGTCTTCAGGATTTGTATATCCCATGACAGCTTGTGTTACAGGTAGGTTGCAATCCTTGCATCACTTTCCCTGGTACATTAGAGTTCTGTGTTTAACAGCAATCAGTTTTCACACAATCTCATCCATCTGCATGCCCTTGATAGTGTTATGCAACCATCTCACACAACCTTCTTTTAGATTTCACAAACAAATCTTCTGAGTTAAGACATAAATGAAGTCACAGAGTTTAAATAGTTGTGGCAGCATACTAAATAGTACAGACTCCTCCAAGGACCTGTTCCATAACCAATCATCATTGACAAGGCTCCTCGCTTTTCCAACCTCCATGAATGATCCACAGACCAAGCCTTTTATTGTTATAAGATCCTCAAGCCCTTTTAATATGTAGTAAAATTAATGTTACTCGGTCTGTATATTTCCATCTGTATAATATCAGCCGTTTAAGTCCATCTCTTGCAACTACCATCACTGCTATTCTTGTTATTGCTCTGATTGCATCTCGTGTTGATTATTGCAATTCTACCCTTTCTGGTCTCCCTCACAAACACCTTTACAAACTTCAGTTTGTTCAGAATGCTGCAGCTTGTATTATTACCAGAACCCCTTCCAAAGAAAACATTACTTCTTTCCTTCAGCAGTTTCACTGACTCCCTATTCAATATTTTAAGATTCTGCTTATTACTTACAAGACCTCAGCCTCCCTGCACTCAAAACTTGGTTGAAGGTATCATCCCTTATTCCCAGCCATTAACAGTAATGCTGTGTTTGTATTACCTTGACCCTCAGATTGGCCATAGTTCTTCTTTGCACTGCAAGTAGAGCCCTTGGAGGTTCCAACCTAATATTTGGTCTCCAACACGAAAATAGTAGTGAATATACCTTTATATTCAAGTTTGGATCAAGGAAACTAATCCTCTGGGTGTCTCTATTTGTATTCCCTGCATCTTCTCTAGAAGAGATAAGGAGGTCCCACTCCAGAGGTGATTCTTCTTCTGGGTGCTCAAACACAATAGCTACATCATTTGTCTTTGCAGCATTATATATCTGTGATTCACAATTCTTATACAGTGAAATTGCCATTGTAACAGTGGTTGGTTTAGTACTTGCTCCTCCGTGCATTCCTGTTCGATTTCAAACATCATTCTACACGTTCGTGTAAAAAGATTGCTTTCACTCATCCATCACCGTAACCGATTTCTCAGTGCGGGGTGGCACCTTGAATTTTCCACATCACACATTCTCCTGTTGGTGATCTTGTCTGGATTGAGTGTATACAGTTGAGTGTGTTGCCTTTGCTCATCATAGGCTACTGCTATAATGCTCCCCTACAATCCTTACATAATAATTTAAGGCAATCTCGTGAGACATAGTAAGAATTGGGGCTCCCTTCTCCCTATGCACCTTCAACCTCTGACACTGATCATCACACTGTAGTCTGGCTCTGGTTGTTAATGGTGTCTCCTGGGCCCACACTGCTGCAAAGGCCGTGATATTCTTATGATTTCACTTCCCATGTTACACTGTCTATAGATTGTTGTAGACACGGAACACACATGAAATGCATGTGTTCCAAATAACAATATAGTATTTATAAAAGGTGTCAGAGTGCTTCTCGCTCTATACAACTTCACTTTAAGCAACTGACACACAGGTAAACAGACTTGAGCTGAGAAAACTGTGTGCCGGTGGGGGGATGTGATAGCAGACTGTTTGCTGCTTATCAAGACATTTAAAGGACAAAAGACGCTGACGGAGAAGTGTGAAGCGTTTTAAGGTGGGACGGATCTATGAGTTTTTTTGTAGGCTCTGGTAATTCAATAATCTCACACAACCCCCAGATTATTTATCTTCTCACCTTTACTCAACTGATTTTTGCAATTCCCTTATGTCTTTTTTTAATGAAAAAATCCAGAAGATACATCAGTCTCTCTGTATGGATTCCTCCAGTACTTCATTTGAATTTCACCCAACAACTCACTCATTTTCCTCTTTTCAGCTTCTTACTTTCTCAGAAATCTCAGCCCTTGTCTGTAAGTCTAAGCCATCCACCTGTCGACTGGACCCCCTCAAAGCCTGCCTCCCCTCCCTGGTCCCCATTATTTCTGCTATAATCCACTCTTCTCTCACTACTGGTACTGTTCCTTCATCTTTTAAAACTGCTGCAATAACCCCAACTAATTTCAGTAATTTTTGTCCTATTTCTAATCTACCCTTTCATTTCCAAAATTCTTAAAAAAATAGTGAGCATTCAACTTCATTCTCTTTTATCTCAAAATAATCTGTATGAACAGTTCCAGTCTGGTTTTTGCCCCTTCCATAGTACAGAAACAGCACTTTATAACGACCTCCTTATGGCAGCTGATTCTGGTTTAATTCCTATTCTCATCCTTCTTGATCTGAGTGCAGCCTTTGACACTTTGTCACAGTACTCTTCTCAATAGATTATCTTCGATTGGCATTACCCACACTCCTCTAGATTGGTTCAGATCCCACCTCTCAGGCCGCACTCAGTTTGTTCAGCTTAAAACTTTCACATCCCAACCCACCGCTGTTACTTCTGTTCTTGATTCCTATGCTCCAAAGGAATGCTCCTTAATGTAAATTCTATCTAGTACTAAAAATTCATAAACAACCAGAAACATGGGTTAGTACCATTTAAAATACCAGCATGCAGACCCACTGCGTCAGACTATGGATCTGAATCATATCGCATGTCAGAGTATATTGACCATTACATTAATCCTTTATCTCAAAAACACAATAGTTATGTTAGTGATACCTATCATTTCTTGGAGCTTATCAAGAATATTCAAATTCCTTCATCTGCCTTCTTAATTTCCATGAATGTGGAGTCATTATCCACTAATATTAACATAAATATCCAGGACAATACCAAGGATAAATCACGATTGAATCATGATTCAGTGACAGATATTTTAACAAACTTAATAAAACCTGCTTACCCAAATGACGATGTCCTTGAACTAGTGGAGGCCAGTCCTAAAAATTGGCAGGCCACAACGTTGCAGATTCTTAAGACACATTATCTGAAAAAAATGAAAATGATAAAAAAAAGATTAAATATCTTATACATAAATGTCCATGAGTGGAAGTATGTGTGTCTGTCCAGCCCGGAAATGAGAGGTGGAGTTGGGGTAAGGGCTAAGCAAGGTAAGCTTCGGAAAAGCGAAACCTCTGAAGAAAGAGTCACTCGCTTAGTGGCTAATACAGAAACGAGGCGAGCAGATCAGCAAAATGGTATCCCTTTTACTTTTCCTCCCACTGCTAATACACAAGCGAGGTGAGCACATCGGCAAAAGGAAACCTCCATGAAAGACAAAGTCGCTCAGCCACTAATGCACAAGCGAGGCAAGCACGTCGGTAACATGAAACCTCCTAGGAGAGAGATCCTCAAAGTAGTTCCTTTCAATTGCCTGACATCTCTACATTTCAATTTTTTGGCTGATGATTTCAATAGTTTCTAGGACCCCGTGCTTTTTACAGCACGGGCTTATACAGCTAGTATGTGTATAACAGAAATCCCTTGGGCAGCAAATTGGCAGATAGCCCAGATCTGGTTAAGAAATAGGTACAGAGACAAAGACCAAAAATGACTTTTTGTTGGAAGGACTCATAAAATTGGACAGTATCAGAGATAAATGTCTAAGGAACAAACAATAAAAACAATACAACAACAAATACAAACATTGGAACAAGCGTTACCAGAAAGAGTCACACAAAATATAATGATTTTAGTGGTTGACTGTGAGGATTCTTCGGAAAGTAAGGAATCGTCTCATCAAAATAAGGAACAAGAACAGAAGACAAAACAAAGAGAAATTAAGAAAATCATATAGAAAAACCAGAAGACTCAAAAATGTGAGTCCAACATGGACTACCACAGATTCTAGTGATGGTCCATGGACCTGTTTGAAAACAAAACAAACACAGAACAGGATTTGATTGGGGAAAACCAACAATTTAAAATTGCAATTAGATCTTAAATTCCTCCTTTACCTTACAGGAAACCTTAAACAAAGAAAACAAGAAAAAAAAATCACCAAGGCTTCAGACCCCAACCCTCACACAGACGATTCAAAATATTAGTCAACACAGTCGAGGAGCAGTGGAACAGTTTTAAAAGCATTTTACATGTAATGCAGAACAGGTACATACCTAAATCTACAATTACTAGGAACTCTGCAATGGGTTAATAAAAAGTTAAAAAAGAAGCTACAAAGGAAAAAAAAAACAGCTGAATAAAGCGTATAAGACAAATAACTCCAATGTGAATCATATGGTGTATGAGAACATGAGGGCAACCATTAAAAAGCCAAATGATCGTTCTGCCATAATGGCTGATCTGCAACTTTTACCCACTGCCACCATCTCATTGAAGTCCCCTTACCACTCATTTGTAAGGTACAGTATCCCAGGGTTCTTCCACATTTGCAATTTTTTCACTGTGGTGTGCTTTTCATTCATTTTGAATCCCATTAAGATTTGCATCGATTTTCCTCATCTCGTACCCTCCACCATGCTGGAAAAAATACTCCTCAATTTCGAGGAATTAGACACCATTTCCGCATTATATAAAATTTTATTAGAGCCCCTTCCTTTCAAAGATCCAAGAGGACAATGGGAAAAAGATCTCTTAATATATCAGAAAAGAAGTGGAAGGTAGCATTGCAGAGAATTCACTCGAGCTCCATATGTGCAAAGCACAGAATTATTCAACTAAAAATTATACATCGACCTCCTCTGTCTCGCTTAAAACTGTCCAAAATGTTTCCAGGGCAAGATCCAATCTGCGAACGCTGCAACCAGGCCCCTGCCTCACTGGGTCACATGTTTTGGGCCTGCACCAAATTAACATCATTCTGGACCAACATTTTTAAGTGCTTTTCAGACAGCCTTGGTATCACAATCCCTCCTAACCCATTAACAGCTGTGTTCGGTGTTCTTCCAGATGGACTTGAAGTGGAGAAGGATAAGCAAATGGTGATTGTATTCACTACACGTTTGGCACGCAGACTTATTTTGTTAAATTGGAAGAATCCTAACTCCCCTCTGATAAGTCAGTGGGAAACCGATGTTTTATATTGTTTGAAATTGGGAAAAAATCAAATTCTCAGTTAGAGGATCTGTACAGAATTTTTTCAAAACCTGGCAGGATCTAATCAATAATATTTTAGAATAAGAAGAAATAATTATTTCCGCATTTCTTTTTCCTTCTCCATTTATTTATTTATTCATATATATATATTTTTCCTTTTTTGTTTTTTTTTTTGTTTATTTTTGCCCTTTATTAAAAAGCCCTAAGCAATTCTCCTTTGGCCATGCTCTCATCCTCAAGGGTGGGGTTTGATTTGTCTTCAATTCTTTTTTGTATTACTTGATCTATTTGTACGGAATGATTACAATAAAATTAATAAAAAAAAAAAAAGATTTGCATCTGGAGACTGGAGTTTAATTTTCTTATGCATTTAGTCCTACGTTTTAATTCATAATTTGAATTCCATCATCATTTTATATTTTAATTATAATTGTTTCTCATCAGATCCTTGTTTTAAACTGCTGCTTTCACCAGATCTTTAGACGACCAGTGGTCAGATGTCTACCAGCTCATAGACGTTACACAGTTGGTCTGTTCACATGACCTTTATGTGCAGTGATGGTATCTCCGTCTGTTTTAATGGGGACACCTTTTTTAACCAATTCAATGTGGGAGACAGCAACAGGGATCATCCCCGGGCAGGAAACAAGCTGATCACTTGTCTCGCACAGATATTCATAAGCAATTTTAAAGTCACGAGCATTTTATAAAAGGGAGAAGATATCAAAAAATGTCTACAGAGAGAACGTGCAAAGTGCACCCAGAGAGCTCCTGTACTAGTCAAGTTTAAAATGCAGGAATCTGAAACTAATATAACAGAGCTAACCACGTCTAAAAGTAGTGCCAGATGGGATGGCTGCTCTAAGCTGGTTCAGTATATGTGTGTGTAGAGCGTTTCAGGGACAAATAATCACCCCAATACGTACACACACACACACACACACTGTGTTGGCATAAACACAGGTGGAGTTTAAGGGGAGTCCGAGGAGGCCTGGCGCCCTCAAAAACTGCTTTATGTTATGAAAAGAAATCTCTAAGAAATGCTCATTTTTTCCTTAATGTTTTCTAATTTTATTTTATACAGCTAATTTAAATATGTTAATAATCAATGACCACAATGATTAATTCCATCCTACATAAGCAACTTTTCCATGTACGTTTCCTACCAATAAAGCAAACGCGGACATTCAGTACGACTTTAGCTTACGGATTAACTTACTGTTTCAAATTTTGCCTGAGAGACGTCATGTCAGCTGGTATCTTTTGCATACAGAAAACTGCTGCTGTCAGTACAAGTTGATTGAATGACCACAAAGTCATATGTGTTTCTTATGATTGAATCTGATGCCAGTGCTGTGTGGCTTCATATTTATTGGGTTGACAAACCTTAATTTTACAAGGGTTTAAAAGGCTGTTCAAAGAAACTGGCGATTTGGCGTGCCAGAGGCATCCTCGTTTTCAGCCTTGCCACTTTTCCATAAGATTTTATATTCATTGAAGGTGTAACATGCTGTCAAAATAAGACTTCTTCATTTGAACTTGTTTCTTCATCATATGAAAATCTGACACCCCACATTCTTTTACATTGCAAGGAACTTCAACCATTGGCAGCATTGATGGACAGAACTTTGAACGAATTGTCAAACAAATGGATTGACTTATGTGCACTCAAGAAACCAAAGGCAAAACATGTTCTCCTTCCTTTAAAAGCCCTTGCAAACACCAGATCTATGCTCTGTCTATGTGCTCTTTGCTCTCCGCCTGGCCATAACGTCTGCTCCATAGCTGACACCCCGCTGTCTAGGGTGTAGGGCTGCAACAAAAGCTGGAGTGAACCCTTTTTGAAATGGAAGGCTTGTCTGTACTGGAGTTAGATGAGGGGGCTGCAAGTCTTGCTAGCAGCATTAGAAAGGTCCAGAGAAGGACGAGTAGGCTGATCCAGTGCTACAGGGATTGAACTATCAGGAAAGATTAAAAGAGCTGAGCCTTTACAGTTTAAGGAAAAATAGATTAAGAGGTGACATGATTGAAGTGTTTAAAATGATGAAGGGAATTAGTCCAGTGGATCGAGACTGTTATTTTAAAATGAGTTCATCAATAGCACGGGACACAACTTCTTGAGGGTAAATTTCGCAGAAACATTAGGAAGTTTTTCTTTACACAAAGAATGATAGACACTTGGAATAAGCGACCAAGTAGTGTGGTAGACAGTAAGACGTTGGGGACTTTCAAATCTTGACTTGATATTTTTTTGGAAGAAATAAGTGGATAGGACAGGCAAGCTTTGTTGGGCTCAATGGCCTGTTCTCGTCTAGAGCATTCTAATGTTCTAATGTAAAGTAATTGTCACAAGCGAAAGAAAGAGAGACCCTACATAAAAGCCACATGTTCATCAGATGGATCAAAGCATCACCTACACCAAACCATAAGCATCCCTACTTTCAATCTGAGAATTTTTCAGTGTAACTTAGTAGTTAGGATAAAGCCAGATATGTTTTTCGCTGTTATATGTTTCTTTTCTTATATCCATTAGGGAAGATCAGTGCACCATTTCACACACACATACTGAACAAACTGCGCGTGGGTGTCTGAAGCAGTGCAGACTAGCTGTGACCAAATTAATGTCACTGTCAAGGCGCAGACACCAGATACTTAATAACCAGCTAAAGAAGATATCCATGTTGACCACATAAATCGAAAGATCAGAATTCATAAGTTGTCTTTTTGTATTGGAGAAAAGAAGTTTAACCGAGCTAGTGTAGCAGTGGGAGATGCTGCACCTCTGTAAGGACACAATTTACACCCACTGCAGTGTGGAAGGAGGTGAGGTGATGAGTGGAGAGGCGACAGTTCTGTAGATAGTTTGAGCTCATTCAATAATAAAGTCAAAAGTTTTTGCCGGCATCGAGAAAACATCTGGTGTGTTTTGTTCACTCACAGGGTGCTACACTAGCATAAATTAAGTTTTGTGTTGTTTGTTATTGTCCTTCATTAATATATCAATATACATATATCTCTACATATATTTACATATATTCATCTTCTATTATCCTTACATTATAAATAAATTGTATTTTTTTGGTTTATTGCAGCAAGTGTTGGTCAATCATTCAGAAATAGCGTATCAACCACAACAGAGAAAGTGAAAGTTACTTATTGTAGACATTCACTGATTTAAGAACTTTATGGGCTTCCTTCATACATTTTGCAGATCTCAAGTGTTTTCCTGAAATGAGTCAATCTTAGTGAATATGAATGAGATAACAAATGACACAGATAAAGAACATGTGAGTTTTATAATTTTTTCCTGAAACCCTTTGCTAGTTGACACTTAATAAACAAGTTTAGAGAACTTCTTTGTTAAACCCCCAAACTTCCTCAATCACTAACAGACAGAATACATAAAAGAGTTAATCAGTGTGGTCCATGGAGAGTTCATGTGGTCATTTTTTGTATTGTGCAAAATGTACACTGGCAACATTACATTACTTCACATGTCACATGGCCACAACAAAGCCTTGCCTTGGGGGTTGGGTGGGGCACTCTGTACACCCCACACCCACACCACCTCACCCTGCCAACAGGGGAAAAAATGGCCTCGAAAATTGGAGGGTCAATGAGTTAGGAGAACCTTGGGAGTCAGGTCCCAGCTGAGGGGTGGGAACTGTAGTTGGCAGAGCTGTGACGGTGCGGGTTGGCTCCCTGTTTCCTTGAGGCGGGTAAATGAGGACACATACGTGCAGCAAAGAGTAAGTGCATAAAGTGTTAAGTTCTTTTATTACAATCCATCAAATGAACATCCAAAGAAATGGGGTCCAAAGTGCAGTGCAGCAAAAATGTTCTTCAATAAATAAATAAATAATCTATAAAACTAGTAAGAATGTGTGGAGGTTAAAACCAAGTCAGTAAATACTCCAATAAAAGAAGGTTAAAATTAAAACCAGAGAGAGGCCTCTTCCTGCTAAAACATGACTCCTGATGCTTTCCTCTAAAATCTGACGTCACTACCACTTCTCCTGTCCGGACTGTACAATAAGATGAGATGCCCGTCGACAGGTGCAGTCAACCTTTATGTCCAGGATCGGGTCCCCATTGCCGGGCCTTGGCAACCACGGAGTGCTTCACCCAGCTGCACACGTCTCCTGTCGCTAGTCCCTTGGCGTCTGCAGAGACACCGCATATCGTGCCACTCCTACAACCCTGGTCCTTCTCCTGTTCGATAGGAGCGCCACTTCTTCAGCCCCAGGCTCCCTACCCTGAGGCTTGTTCCTGTCCACCTCCCTCCATTCTGCACTTTCCTGGCCTCCCTCAATCCTGCTTCTCTTCCCTTCTTCCTTCATTAACCTCCGTTCTCCACTCTGCCTCTTTTCCATTTCTGTTCTTTTTCGTTATGCCCACTGTCTGACGTGCAGGTTCCTCTTATACTGCCTTGCCTAACTGGGTGCAGGTGTGAGATGTCAATCCCTCCGAAGTAAGAATGAGGCACTTGACTGACGCTTGCCTTCACACGTGTATGCGCAGTCAGCCAGGCACCCCAACCATCCCTGGAGCGGAGTGCGCTTCTTCACACCTACCCCTGGTTGGACTCTGCACTTCATGGGTCAGAGATTATTTACTTAAAATGTACATAGTGCCAAAGACAATTTATCACGAGAGCCCAGCATTCTATGGCCCTTACTCCCAACCCATCCTGTCTCACCTCACCCCACCTTTGGGGTAAACATGGCCATGGGCTACACTGCCAGCGAGGGTTGGGTTGCAATGAGTGGCAGATGCCCTGTTCTTTGACACCCCATTGCATCTTGGCATCAGTGAGAAAGCCCCTCCAAATGGCTACAGTGCGTTCCAGGCACTTAAACATTTTGATGATCTGCGTGCTGTGTGACCCTCTACTACTGGGGGGGCTTAGAAACTTTTCAATATCTATTAATGAATTACAGACAGATTTTTTTGATGCCATCTATTTTTAAAGTACATGTCCAGTTCTGGGGTGCCACACATGTCCCTGTCAGGCACCAAATTGTCATGTTCTGGAAGTTCCAAAGGTACTAAAATAATATATTTATTCTATAAGTGCCCCAAGACCACAGGGGCACAGGGCTCAAGACTTGAAGTTTCTAAGTCCTCCCAGGAGTGGAGGGGCATAAAGTGTGCAGAGCATCAAAATGTTTAAGTGCCTGGAACACACTGTAGCCATTTGGAGGGGCTTTCTACCTGATGCCAAGGTGCAATGGGGTGTTAAAGGACAGGGCATCTTCCACTCATTGCAACCCAACCCTCGCTGGGTGTGTAGCCCCCATTGTTTTCCTAACCCTAGCCTCCTAAAAGCTTCATGGCCATGTTTCCCCCAAAGGCAGGGTGGGGTGAGGTGAAGTGAGCTGAGACAGGATGGGTTGTGAGTAAGGGGCACAGAATGCTGGGCTCTCGTGATAAATTGATTTGGCACTACACAAGTTTTAAGTAAATAATCTCAGACCCGTGAAGTGCAGAGTCCAATGAGGGGTAGGTGTGAAGAAGCGCACACCTGTTCCAGAGATGGTTGGGGTGCCTGACTGACCCCGCATACACGTGTGAAGGCAGGCGTCAGTCAAGTGTCTCATTCTCCTTAGAGGGAGTGACATCTCACACCTGCACCCGGTTTGGCAAGGCAGTATAAGAGGAGCCTGCATGGGAGACAGCGGGCAAAACGAAAAAGAACAGAAATGAAAAAGAGGCAGAGTAGAGAATGGAGGTTAATGCAGGATTGAAGGAGGCCAGGAAAGAGCAGAATGGAAACAGGTGGTCAGGGGCGAGCATCGGGTGGGAAGCCTGGGGCTGAAGAAGGGGGGCTTCTAAAGAGATGATTACTTGGGAGTAGTAGAGGCCCGATATGCTGTGTCTCTGCAGATGCTAAGGGACTTGTAATGACAGACGTGTGCGGCTCGATGCGGGACCCCATGATTGCCAAAGGTCCGGCAATGGGGACCCGATCCTGGACATAAAGTTTGACTCCACCTGTCGGTGGGCATCTCCACTTACTGCACAGTCAGGACAAGATAAGTGGAGGAGACGTCAGATTCTAAAGGCCTCTCCCTGGATTCTATTTTAACCTTGTTTCATTGGAATATTTATTGACTTGGTTTTAACCTCCACACAGTCGTACTAGTTTTTATAGATTATTTATTTATTTCTTTTTGCTGCATTGCACTTTGGACCCCATTTCTTTGGTTGTGGGTTTGATGGATTGTAATAAAAGCACTTTATGCACTTACCCCTTGCTGCATGTGTTTGTCGTCATTTGCCCAGCTCATCTCGGTTATGACCATTGAAGGTTGCAGGTTAAAGAAGCTCCCAAATGGAACAGGGAGCCAACCCGCACCATCACAACTCTGACCACTACAGTTCCCACCCCTCAGCTGGGACATGACTCCCAAGGTTCTCCTAACCCAAGGACCCTCCAATTTTTGGGGCCAGGGTATGGTGGTGTGGTGTGGGGTGTACAGAGTGCTCAACCAAACCCCAAAGCAACCCACCTCTCAGAATGGGGTATAACCCTCATGATTTCCCTAACCTTAACCTGACCCTTGAAGGGCATTTTTGATGCTGAGAATGGAGTGGATGGGATTGTAAGTGAAGTATCAAATGAATAAGCTCAGTCCCATCTGCCAGACACAGCCCTCACCACCCTCTAGCTTGAACTGTTTCCCTGTACCACAGCTTAATCTGAACTGACCCTTGAACTCTGATGGGCTGAAGCAGGTTTCAACCTGAATCCAACCCACCTTTCACTCGGGTGCTATTATTTCTATTCTCCCAACCGTTACACTAGCCCTATATTGGGGGGGGGGGGGGGGGGTCATACCCCCCACGGCAAATCACTAGGCCCTATGTTGGGTGGTCTTGAAAGTTGAAAAATGACTTAGAAAGCCCCTAGCCATAGACACAAAGGTGTCCAAAATTTCAAACTTTGTTTTGAGACAGAACTAATTATCTGATCCTAAATTGTTAAGTCATTTGTTGACCAAAACTTGTAAAATGTAAACATCTTTTCATATCTGGAATTATAATTTGCTCAGACTTTCAGATTTGACAACTAACATCTCCACAGCAGAGCTCAGACGATGGCTGACATTCTTTTCAGTGACGCAACTACAGTTAAACGTAGGATTTGCTGCTTTAGACTGACATTTGTTAATATTTGTGAAGTCTCATTAGCCGCAGCTGCTCACCTCATAGAGAACACAATTAATACTTCAGAGAATAGTAATGTGCTCAATTCTATAAAAACAGAGAAACTTAAACCTAATAAAGGAATTACATTTGTATCTCAAGAACTCTCTGCCTGCCATAACTAATAAAAATATTTTTCATAATTGTTAACATTTTTTCCTTGTTTTTAAAACCACCCTTGAATGATTTTGAATCATTGTTTTAATCCTCAGTGCTATGCCATCTTGTAGGTTTGTGGCAGTAAAGATTACGAAACACAGAATGAGATGTTAATATCCTTGTGCAAGCACGTACAATAGGTTCAGTTACGCTTGTCGGTGAATGGTGAATGGTAGACTTGGAGAAGTTTATAGAATATTGGGACGCATCATCAGTAGTGTTCCTCTGGCTCATGGGGTGTTTCAGCCTTTCACACTATACACCCTCACCAGAGGTGGCCAGCTATAGGGTGATCAGCCCTAAGCTTGCGTCCCAAGCCCAATTAGTAATGAGAGTTACTTTGGTGTCAAATGACTGGCATCTCATGAACCTATGCATGGCAGCCTAAGCTTGTTACTTGGGGGCCCAGCAGGGGGCATTCCTCTTCATCCAAAGCCACTGGCTACTTCTCTCCACTGCCTCTGATGCAGCTTTGATGGCTGCGCGCTGGCTCTGGCCCCTAATTCCCAGGTCTCTCAGCAGTTTGATGGTAGATGTTGCCACAAACCCTCTGCATCTAACTTCTACTGGGCAAACTTCCATGGTCCAGCCACGATGTTGTGCTTCAGCAGCTAACTCAGCATAGTGTAGATAGTTCCGCTCGTATGCCTCATCCACGGAATCCTCCCAGGGTACAGATCTCGATAATGTAACCCTTCCTTAAGGAAGGGGACCAGAGCACCATGTCAGGTCTCACGGTAGTAGTGGCAATCTCCGGAGGAAACACTAACTGTTGGCCAATATCTACCAGCAGTTTCCAGTCGCGTGCTAAGCACAGCTGGCCTCTCTCCTATGGTGTGGAGTTCCTCCTGGGAACTGTAGCACCTTCTTGGATAAAGGCAATCGACCATGGGTGATTAGATATCGGTGGTGAAAGGTCATTAATGAGAGATCATTTTTCCTCTACTGTGGACGCAAGGCTCTTTAGGACCTGGTTGTGGCGCCAAGTGTATCGCCCTTGGGTGAGACTGGTCTTACACCCTGTGAGTATATGCCGGAGGGAGGCTGGCCTGGAGCAAAGGGCACACCCTGGATCTTCACCAATCCACTGATGGAGATTGGTTGGTGTTGGCAGGACGTCATAAGTGGCTCTGATGGTAACGCTCAGACTCCTCGCCTCCATGGCCCACACATTGTTCCAGCTAAGCTTCCTCCTTTCAACACTGTCCCACCGTGTCCACTGCCCCTGTTTGTCAAGGGAGACTGCCTTGGCCCACCTTGCAGCCTCCTCCTGACGACGTACTTCCTCCACCACCATCCTCTTCCATGCCTGAGCAGTGGCTTTATTCCAGTATTTTTGTACAAATTTAGCACGCATTACACATGCAGACATTTAGCAAACTTGTCTCTTTCTGTCTCTTAGAAAACCCTACTTTTCAGGACTGTAAAATGGATGTAAGATTCACTGTTATTACATCATTATTTGCAAATAAAAAAATTGTCTTCATTTTTTTCTTTGAGGTATGAGCATATAAATTGTATTATAAGATACAACACTACTTAAAATAATGAAGGGGACACTTCATCGTCCCAGTCTAACACCGAGTCAGGGATATCAGTCTGTCCAGTTGGGGGGCAGAAGTGACTGTGAATCAACGTTATCTGCTGTGGTGCCACTGAAAGTGACAACAGGTGACCTGGAGAGGACACAGAAAGACAACCCCAAAAAGGGAATGGTGGACACAGACAGTTGCTCTCTCCTTCTCCTTCCTGACTGATTCTTCTCTAGAATCGTTCTTCTTTTCTTCTCAACGAATTACATAGTATTGCTCAGTAAAGATGTTCCACTTGTTAAATATTTTGTTCATTCAGTCCCCTACAATTTTTTTGACCAATGTATTATGGTCTGCACTGTATAAGATGATTCCTGATGGACTGATGGACTATTTAAGTGGGGCATGAAATAGCAGGCTGCTTGCTGTATGTGCTGATTGATACATTTGCAAAACAAAAGACATTGATGAAGAGATGCAAGGGAATTTAAGGTGCCCGGCATTATGTTCTTTTTGTAGGCTTCAGGGATTCTAGTGTTAATTTACTTTGCTTTAATTTATGTCAGCATGTTACTTTTACCACTCACAAAAAGGGTCATATTCTTGATTTGGTCTACTCCTCTGGTATCTCTCCTTTTAATTTAAAAGGAATGGATCTTATGATATCTGACCATATGCCATTATTATAAGGAGTTATTAGATGTACAATATCGTGATGTTCCACATGTGTCTAATGTTGACCAGTTGCT